>NW_007248737.1:282054-303804 GCF_000164805.1 Carlito syrichta
GTGAGACACATCATCGTGGGTTCAGAAGGTTTTCTCTTAGCACAAAATGTAAAGACTGAAAATAAGCTTGTTGTGAAGCATTCAGGTAAATTCTAAAATACTACCAAAGGTCCACTTTGTTGGAGGGAATGTATTAAATGCTGGTTAACAGTGTAAATGTGTATTTCATAGATACCAGTTGATGTCATTTGTTGACTCAGGTCATGCTCATAAGTACAACTGTAAAATCAAATATTCTGGGGGGAAACAAGGAGAGGTTGGAAGTTCACACACACACACACACACACACACACACACACACACACACACACACACACGGATGCATACTGTCTGTGTGGGGAGAAGATGGGGGGAGAGAGAGAGAGATCCTGATTTAGGTTTTATGTTTATATTATTTACCTTTATCATTTTCTCAAGTCAGTCAAATGTGAGAACTTGCATGAGAACATTGATAATTATTATAACCTTTTGAGAAAAATTGACATTTTATCTGGAAATGTATATTTTTCACTATCAAATACAGTCTATATAATCTAATTCTACAACTCAGTCATTGGAACTATGAAGTCATGGTTAGGAAAGACTGTTCAATTTATCTAACAAGCATTTTGCAACATACTTGAAATTTTTAGGGTTTTAGAACTTCACATTCAAATTGTGTATGCATGTATCTGCGTGTTTTTTGACTTTCTGTAAATATACTTGAAATACTGCTATTTGGTTTTGAAGTTTTAGAAAAGTAATTATTGGATCAATTACAATTTTAATTCCTCTGTTTAAAGTAGTTTGATAATTTCTCTATCCAGAAGGACATGAATGGAGTTCTTTGGACAAGGTTACACTTTGTTCCATTTTCATTGTCTGAAGACACAAAAGATGCAAGAAATTAATAAAATTCAAACTAGCAATTGTTAAAAATAAGCTAATACTATTTTTGCTAGACTTATGTTTCAAATATTCCTTTTTATTTTTTATTCCTATTTATTTTTTTCAATGTGCCTTCAATTTTCCAGGATCTATATTTGATTGGATGAAGCCACTGGCCAGTATTTCTTTGGTCTTTATTTTTCCATGGACTCGATAATTGATGGGTATGCACTTTATAGTTTTTGAAAGGAAATTTATTTAAATGACCTTATTTTCACAATCCAAAAGAGTAAAGACAATTTCAGGTATAGGAGTAAAAATTATTTGGAAATTATCAGTCTATTAAGATTTAATTTTTGTACTGATTTGCCTAAGAGATGTAACCAGAAGAATACCATTTGGTCTTTTGTGTATAGAGCAGGAAAGTAAGAGAAGTGGCTAAGAGTGGACCACTTCAATATTCGTGACAAAACATAGAACAGAATGGAAGGCTAGGAATCTTCAAGCCCTCATTCCTCTATGGAGACATCAGAAAACAATCGGAGACTGAATGAACTAACATTATAGAAAGATCTACAGCAATCCAAAGAATACCCAATCAAGAAAAAGCCACATTCAACAAGGTAGAAAATCTGGTGACATTTCTACCACTCCCTCTGCAGTGCAGGTGGTTTTAGTCTGAAGAAGGCAGTAGGTCAGCTCCCAATTCCTTCCTTTGAAACTGAGAGCAGAGCAGATCTTATTTGCAATATAAGAAAGACTTTAAAACAACTGTCATAATATGTTCAAAATGTTGAAGAAAAACAAAAAAAAAGGAATGGAAAAAGTCAGAAAAATGTTACATGAACAAAATAAGAATATCCAAAAAATGAAAAAAATTACAGAAAAGAACCAAATAGAAAATCTGTTGCTAAAAACAGTATAATAGTTAAATTGAAAAAATTCAATAGCATGATTTTACAACAGATTTAAGCAAACAAAACTCAGAATCATTAAATTTGAACACAGGACAACTGAAATTATTACATCTGAGAAGCAAAATGATAAAGAGTAAATAAAAGTGACAGAGCCTAAAGGACATGACAGGTACGATCACGTGGACCAATACATATCAAGAAAGAATAAGAATAAGAAGAAAGAGAAAATGAGAGAGAGATTATCTGAAGAAATAATGGCCAAAAATTCCAAAATTTGAGGAGACATGAAGCTGCAAATTCGGAAAATCGAACAAACTCTGAATAGGATAAGCCAAAAAAGATTCACACTGAGACAAATTTATTATAATAAATAATATTATAATATATATAATAAATAAATGTCATCAAAAGACAAAGACATAGAACCTTGAAAGCAGCAAAAGAAAAATTAATCATCATGTACAAGGAATCCTCAATAAAATTATCAGCCAGCCGGGCTCAGTGGCTCAGCCTGTAATCCCGCGCCTTTGGGAGGCTGAGGTGAGTGGATTGCCTGAGTCCGCGGGTCTGAGACCCGCCTGGGCAGTAAGACCTCATCTCCACAATAAATTAAAAAATCAGCTGGGTGTGGTAGCACATGCCTGTAATTCCAGCTACTTGGAAGGCTGAGGTGGAAGGATCGCCGGAGCCAGGCAGGTCGAGGCTGAGGTGGGCGGGAGTGGCCACTGCACTCCAGTCTGGGTGACAGAGTGAGACTCCAACTCAAAAAAAAAAAAAAAAAATCAGCCGATTTATCAGCAGAAATCTTGAAGGTCAGAAAGCAATAGGAGGATATATTTACAACACTGAAAAAAAATTAAAAAAAACCTGTCAACAGAAAATTACAAGTTTAGCAAAACTATCCTTCATAAATGAGGAGTAAAGTAAGACACATCTAGATAAACAAAAGTGAAGTTGATTACCCCTAGAAGTGTCCTACAAGAAGACTTAATGGAATTCTTGAAACTGAAATGAGTTGAAACTAGACAGTAACTTGAATTCATAAGAAGATATAAAGATCTCTGATACAAGTAAATATAGGGACAAATACTAAAATGACTATTATGTGCTTTAGTTTGTAACTTCACCTTTTATTTTCTAAAGGATTTAAGAGGTAAAAAATAAAAATAATTATGAGTCTAAAATAATGGGTACACAATGTATAAAGATGCAATTTGTAACATCAGTACCATAAAGTGGAGGATCTGCACATAAATAGTTTTCATTTGTGACTGAAGTCAAGTTGGCATCAACTCAAATTAGTGTTATAATTTTAGGATGTTATATGCAATTCCTATGGTAATCACAAACAGGCTATGCATATAATATACAGAAAAGAAAATGAGAATAAATCTCTAAGTTTCATTGCAAAAAATTATCACAAAAATAGGAAATGAGGAACAAAAACCAGTAAGACAAACAGGAAAACCTTTTTAAATGGCAAAAGTACTTCCTTAAGAGTAAATATTTTATATGGACTTTGCAGCAACCTGGATGGATTTGGAGTCAATCATACTCAGTGATTTATCACAGAAACCAAGAACGGAGTTCCATATGTTCTCACTCATAAGAGGACCTTGAACAATTATAATGCTGTAAGAAGGCGATTGGCAGTAATAGGAAACTGTTGGTGGTGGGGAAATGGTGGGATAGGCAGTTGAGGGAAACTGCTAGGGGAGGAAGGGGCATATCTCATTAACAGGGGTACCTGCATAATCAATGTTTGTATACCTAACCCTGAATTGTACCCCACATCTTTATAATACTATTTTTTTTAAAAGAGTAAATATTTCAAGTGTGGGTGGATTATTTTCCCAATTAAAAGGCATAGATTGGGAGAATGGATACAAAATTTCAATTGTATGCGTTCCACAAGAGAGCTATTTAAAGGTTAAAAGTGAAAAACATTGAAAAGATATTACATGAAATTAGTAACCAAAGGAGAACTGTGGTGGCTTACTAATATCAGATAAAATAGATTTCAAGTTTCAAATGGATATAAGGAGCAAAGAAGGACCTAATATATAGACAAAAGGGTCAAATCATCAAGAAGATATGACAATTATAATCATATATGCATTAAACATCAGAGCTTCAAATTATATGACACACATATTGGTAGAACTGAAGAAAGTAAAATACATTTCTACAGTAATAGTTGCAAACTTTGCCGGGCTCGGTGGCTCAGATTGTAATCCCGCACCTTTGGGAGGCTGAGGTGAGTGGATTGCCTGAACCCGCAGGTTCGAGACCCGACTGGGCAGCGAGAGCTCATCTCTACAATAAATAAAAAAATCAGCCGGGTGTGGTAGTGCATGCCTGTAATTCCAGCTACTTGGAAGGCTGAGGCGGAAGGATCGCCGGAGCCCAGCAGGTCGAGGCTGCGGTGGCCGGGAGAGGCCACTGCACTCCAGTCTGGGCGACCGAGTGAGACTCCAACTCAAAAAAAAAAAAAAAAAGTTGCAAACGTTAATGCGTCGTTTTCAATAATGGACAGAACATCCAGATAGAAAATCAGTCGAGAAATAGAAGCCTTGAAAAAACTTTATAAATCAGTTGAACCTGACAGACATATATAGACCACTCCTCCCGAAAAACAGCAGAAAAATCATTTTTCTCAAGTACACACAGAACATTTTACAGAACAGACCATATGATAAGCATAAAACAAGTCTTTATACAGTAAACATATTAAAATCATAAAAAGTATGATTTCTAATCATTATGAAACAAAATTAGAGATAAATAACAGAATGAAAATTAAAATTCACAAATATATGAAAGTTAAACAACACATTCTTAACCACCAATGGGTCGAAGAAGAAATCACAAGAGTAACTAGAAAATATTCTAAGAAAAATGAAGACAAAACACAGAGTACCAAAACATAGGCAACACAACACAAGTATTGTTAAAATAAAAGTTTATAGCTGCAAATATTTTCATTATAGAAAAGGAAAAATTTCAAATAAAAAACCTAACTTTATACCTCAAGGAACTAGAAAAAGAAGAATAATATAAACCAAAAGCTAGAAGAAAGAAGGCAATAATAATGATAATGATACACGTGAGCATAATAAAATACAAAATATAAATTAATAGAGAACATCAATTCAAAAAATGTTATTTTTGCCAGTGGCATGCTCATAGCTGTAACAGTCTTAACCTGTTTAGCTTAAGCAATCCTTCTGCTTCAGCCTTCCAAGTAGCTGGAAACACAGGCATGCATCCCCACGCCTGGTTAATTTTTTTTTAATTTTTTAAATTTATAGTAGAGATGAGGTCTTGCCAAGTTGCCCAAGCTGTCTCAAACTACTGGGCTCAGGTAATCCTCTCAAATTCGCCTTCCAAAGTGCTGGTGTTACAGGTGTGAGCCACAGTTCAGCCTCAAATGTTATTTTTGTGTAAAGATCCACAACAACAAAACCTTTAGCTAGATTAAGAGAGAAGAGTCAAGTTACTAAAAATGAAAAAGAATTGCAAACATTATCATCAATTTTGCAGAAATAAAAAGAATAATGAGAGAATAATATACATGATAGTACACAAAGAATTTCCATAGCCTAGAGGAAATGGACACATGTAAAACCTACAAAGAGAGAATCATGGAGAAATGGAAAATACAAAGAGACCTATAATTAGTAAGAAATTAAATAAATATTCAAATTCCTCCCAACAAAATAAATTCTGAACTATGTGGCTTCCTTGATGAATTCTATCAAATGCTTAAAGAAATATATATATATATATATATGCATATATACTATATAGATATGTGTATATATATATATTTATATATAAATTTACCACTGAGTGTGATGTTACCTGTGGGACTGTTATATGTGGCCTATATAAGTGGAGGTTCATTCCTTATACACCTAGTTTGTTTACCATTTTTATTGGAAAAGTGTTTTAAATTTTGTCAAGGGTTTTTCGGTATTGAGATACTCATGTGATTTTTATCCTTCCTTTCCTTAATGTAGCTTATTCACATTTATTGATTTGTGTATGGTTAATTATACTTGTATCTCAGTGATAAAGCCCACTTAACTATGGTGGATAACCCTTCATATGTGCTTTTGAATTCAGTTTACTAGTATTTTGTTAAAAATTTTTGCATTTATGTTCCTTAGGGATGTTAGGGTATATCTCACATTAAGTGTACTTACCACAAAACAAAAACAAAGAGAAACAAATGTTGGAAAATGTTGACCATGTCTATTACTTTGTTTATGGTGATGGTATCATAGGTGTTTGCATATGTCCAAACTCATCAAACTGTATACATGAAACTCATATAATTATTTGCATACAATTTATACCTCAATAAAGCTGTTAAATATCTTAAAAAATAAACCCAAATCTATTTTAACTATGAATACATTAAAACTAAATGCTAAAATTGGAAGACTGTGCTTCAAAGAAATCAAACCATGTGCTGTTTACAAATGATATGTCTAAGACATAAGAATGCAAAAAGGTAGACAATAAAGGAATAAAGAAAAATATACTATGCAACATAATAACTGAAATAAGTTATCATAATAAAATATTGTAATTACACAATTATCTGATAAAACAGATTTTAAAGAAGGCCACAGATATTATATATTAGCTAAGGAAGCTCATTTAGCTATGGATTTTTCATGGTATGTTTAGCAGACAGTCAACCAGGGAGTGTCCTGTGGGGAGGGGGAGACGAAAGGGAAATGACAGAGTGGGATACCTTGAGCAAATCCTGAGATTATAGAGCTTTTTTTTTGCTCTGCAGCTCAGCTGAGTTATTAAATTAGAATATACAGACATAGGAAGGCTTGAGACACATTTTTTTGTAGTGTTTCTTCCACCATTTCTGAATTATGTAGCAGGATTTTCTACTTTTGCCATGTCTAAACTACTCTGAAAATGAAAAGGGTTAGTCTCCAAGCTCCTTTTGGTTCATTCCTATTTATTTAGTTGCTTAACCTTTGTGGATATCTTCTCATAATTGTTATCTCCCCATTCTATTATCTCAATTCAGTCTCTCAATGTGTTCAGAGATCACAAGCCCAACCCATTTTACTTTAAATCTTACTACTTCTCTATGTCAAGACTTTATACGTGCAAATAAAAGATACGGATGTGAAGAAATTGCAAGTCTTGTTCATTGTGGGAATGTAAAATGGTGTAGCTGCAGTGGAAAACAAGAGTTCCTCAAAAAATTGAAAGTAGAATCACCATCTGATCCTGTGATTCTACTGGTATTTGGTTATATTACTAAATACCTTCAATTGTGGTGATGGTATCTTTTCAGTGTTTATTCCTAAAAGAATTAAAAGCAAGGACTCAAGTGGATGTATGTACAACTGTGTTCACAGCATCATTTTTCACAATAGCCAAGAGGTGAAAGAAACAAGTGGATAAGCAAAATGATGTATATCTACACAAGGGACTATTATTCAGCCTTAAAAAGGACAGACTGGACAACATAACGATTCCCTGTTGGTACAAAAAGAATAAAAATTAACTGAGTATCATGGCATGTGCCTGTAGCCGTAGTTACTTGGAAGCTAATGTGGGAGTGGGGAGATAGTTTGATGGCAGGAGTTTGAGGCTGCAGGGAACAGCTATGATCATGCCACTGTACTCCAGCATAGAAGACATCAGTTTCTCTTTAAAAAAAAAGAAAGGAAACTCTGACTCATTCCTCAATATAGATGGATCACTGGGGACACTATGCTAAGTGAAATAAACGAATTCTACTTATATTATGTACCTAGAATAGGCAAATTCATAGAGCCAGAAAGTAGAAGGATGGTTGTGAAGGACTGCAAGAAGAGGGAAACTGGGAGTTATTGTTTAATGAGTGCAGAGTTTTCAAGTTACAAAGATTAAAAAAAAATTCTGGTCATGATGGTTGCACAACATTGTAAATGTACTTAATGTCACTGAACTCTAAACTAAAACATGGTTAAAATAGTAAATTTTATGTTATGTACATTTTACCTCAAAAATATTTTTTAAAAAAGAAAATATATATCAAACCTTTTCAGACTCTTCTAAAAAATTGAGGAGGAAGAGACACTTCTAAACTATGTGACCAGCATTAATCTGATATCAAAGCAAAATAAAGACTCTACAGGAAAAGTGCAGACTAATATCCCCATTAATATTTTTCCAAAAATTATCAACCAATACTTGTAAACCAAATTCAGAAGCATAATTAAAGGAGTATACATGCAGCAAAGTGTGATATAGTTCTGTAGAAAGTATATTTTATACATATACACACACATATATTTTTAAAGTTTGCTGTTTTGGAACTCATTAAAACTAGAAAATATTCACATGAATAGTGTTTTGTTCTGATTATTAATACTATGGGTCTCCATTCACAACAACTGTCCCCACTACTCAATGGACAGGCCATAACAATTAAATCATATCATCTTTAAATAGCAGAATACCTCATGCCTTTCTACAAAAATGGAAATCAGTTCTCTAGAAAAGTTATCAACTTAGAACAGTAGAACATGTGTTTGTATTAATGTCCAGATGTGATATCAGTGTATAGAATCTTATTAATGACCATTTTAACATTTATATTAAGAACTCAACCTTGGCTATATAAACAAAGGATAGACCCATTTACTTTCAGGTTAATGATTTTAAATACCAATCTTGTACTCTATCTTATCATTCATAAATGAAAATGTCTTATCTAAAATACCCCTTTCCCAATGAGCATCCTGAATTTTATAATACCTACAAGGCAACCTTTCGTTGTTTCACTTTCTTCATTATTAGACATGTGGCTCAAGCATTCTCCAGATAGTGAAGTTGAATTATTGTCTCATATATTAGTATCCATATATACAACTTAAGAAATAGAGGGTATAACTGACTTTAATATTAATCTCACAAAAATCAGAGAGAAAATAATTTTGAAGAGAATAAATTAGGATACAATTGTCATCAGCATTTATGCTTCTATGTTGCTAGTCTGAGAAAATGTATTGTCCAAATGATGTCTGTTTATGCTTAGTGCTAACTTGAGTGTTGTTTTTGTTCAATTCATATTGAAAATATCTTTTTAGCTCATAATACACAGACATGAGATTAATGATTAATTGAATGTAATAGTGTGTAGACTCTATTTTACCTTATCAGATTTTTAAGATCAAATGCTTTGTTATTTATTCAACGGCAAATTATCCCCAAATGTTTGCTACCTTTTCAATATGTCTTGAGGTAATAAATACCCTTCATATAACTTTGTTGACATTCAATCTCATTAATTGCTTTGTCACCAATTGGATCTCTTACTTCTCCCAAAATCACATTATCTATCTAACATAATAAATATAATATCTGGGAATATCAATTGGAAATATATTTCTTGACATATTCTGTTTGGAAATTGATAATGTATCCTAACAAATATTACCATTGCATGAGGAGGCAAAGGAAAAATAACTATTTTGTCTATCAAAATGTATTTGTATTAACTTGGGTTACTTACATTCATCACAAAGATTTATTTATTGAGCTCCTACAACAAAAGACATCTTAGAAGTGACAAGTGTTAACAAAACATGAAGAAAATATCATCTTGTCTTTCCTGGTTCTTTCAATGCAATGATGAAGATTCTCTGAGTACCACATATATAGTTTTAATGACAAGGATATCCAAAAAAGTCAGCAATGTCAAAGCAATTAGGTCACTTTGTTCCATTCCACAGTAAAAATGCAAAGTGAATTGTTTAGCAGAATTAACTATGGGTTGACTGGCAAATTGAATCCATTCAAATGATTGCTCTAGTAAGCCTGTGTGAACAGAATCAGATTAAAATGTGCATACAGCATTAACAGGAAAAAGCAAGATGACCAGAAATGCGACAATACAGGTTCCTTGGCTATTCACTTATTTTCTATAACTCTATTTCCTTCTCTATTAAATGAAGTTAATATTTCCAATTCTATACCACTCAAGATTGTTAGATTCATAGGAAAAAACTGATGTGAAACAATTCGATTCATCTTTGTTTCAAAGCACTTTATAAAAAAGTACTGGGCTTCACTTTTAGTTTGTTTTGCTTTATACATCAAATAGATGTATATGCACTAATGATTTGAAATGCATTTTTCCTGGAACTATTTGTGTAATTGGTGTTGGCATCATGGGGAAGGTAATATTTCAGTCATACTCTGTTCATTCATTTATTAAATAAAAGACAGAATAGTAATGCATTCATTTGATAAATATTTATTGAGCACCTCCTAATGCTAGATATTGTTCTGGGTGCAGGAGATACAGAAATAAATTAAAAATACAAATCCTTGCCTTCATGGTCCTTTCATTTTAGTAGAGAAAGACAGATAAAAAGCAAAATAAATAAGTAAATTATATAGTATGTTGATTAGTTCTATGGAGAAAAACCTGAATCAGGTAAGGGTAAGAGTATAATTGGAGTATAGTGGGTAACACCCACAATTTTAAGTAAGATGATCAGGGAAAATCTAATTGAAGAGTTTTTATATTGGAGTAAGTACCATAAGAAGATGATGGAGCAAGCTATGCAGATAACTAGGTGAATAATGTTTTAAGCTGAGGAAACAAAGCATGTAAGGGCCCTTAAGCATGACAATTTTTCTAGGAATAGCACTAGGATTGAGACAATTGGAGTGAAAGAGCATGGGAGAAAATAGTGATGATATTGGAAAGTCATATATATATATATATATATATATATATATATATATATATATATATATAGTTTAAGAATTCATAAGTCATTGTACAGCTTTGGCATTTACTCTGAGTGAGATTGGAAGCCACTGGAGTGTTTTTGTGTTAAAGGATTACTCTAGCTATTATGTTGTCAATACAGTGAAAGCGAGGGGCAAACGTGGAAAAAAGAGAGCAGTTAGGGTGGTATTATAATTATCCAGGGCAGAGATGGTGGTAATTTAGACCAAGGTGACGACAGTGGAGGTGGTGAAAATAATCACAATCAAGATGACTTTTCTTTTTTTAGACTGGAGCCAATAGAAGGATTTGTTGATAGACTGGGTTATAAGGTATGGGTGAAAAAGAGCAGTTAAGTGTTTTTGAGATGTATTTTCCTAGGTAACTGGAAAGATGTAGATTCAATAACATATGGGAAAATCAGACAATAGAAACAAAATTATTATTTTTAGATGGAGAAATATTAGAATTTTGGTTTTGTACATCTTAATTTGAAATACGTGTTAGGTATAGAAGTAGAGATTGCAAATTGGCAGTTGTATACATGAGGAGAGTGTTCCTAGTTAAAGTATGGATTTGGAAAAAATCAGGATACCAATACTGTTTTAAAAGGATGAGGCCATGAGTGATCGTGTATAAAGATGACAAGATGCCCAAGCTCTGAACCCTGGAATACAACAAAGTTAAGAGGTTGTAGGGGTGAAAGGTGATGAGAAAAGGAGATTGAGAAAGATCAACTCATGGGAAATGCAAGCGCCTTTTTTTTTTTTCTTGTGAGAAAGCAGGATTTATTGAGAGGACAGAATAGCTCCCACAGTGGGAGAGGACCTGAAGGAGTTGCCTGCAAGTTCTTTTAAGATCACAATCCAAGTGAAGATTTTTAGGGAGAATAGGTGTTCAACCATGTCAAGTGAAATATATATCCTATTCCATGTTTGTTTATATTTTGAGAAGTGTGGCATAAATTACCACATATGATAACTGCATAATAATAATAATAATAATAATAATAATAATAATAACAACAACCTATTTTGAGTACTTTTTATGTGATAGGCACTATAATTAGTGCTTTACATGAGTAATCTAATTTATTCCTTACAGTACTACAATTGGTGAATTATACATAGATTTTATAGATAAAATTATTTCTACAAAGAGTAATATTCTCAAACGATACTTCAATCTTTATTTTAAAACAGTTTCAATGAAATTTCAGGACTAATGACCTTGTTTTTAATAACAAATATGTCATGACACCGCTTTTACTCTGCTGAAATTAAGTTCATAGTTAACATAACTTATGTGCACACATAATTAACTCACAATTAAGTGTAGAAACAAATGTTTCACAGTTTATAAGTTGGAATGTGAAGGGCACACCTTTCTCCCCAGTTTTATTTTATTTATTTATTTTTATTTATTTTATTTATTTTTTTTGAGTTGGAGTCTCACTCTGTCACTCAAACTGGAGTGCAGTGGCCACTCCCGGCCACTGCAGTCTCGACCTGCTACTCTGGCGATCCATCCGCCTCAGCGTTCCAAGTAACTGGAACTACAGGCACGCGCTACCTTGCCCGGCTAATTTTTGATTTATTACAGAGATGAGGTCTTGCCAAGTTGCTCAGGCGGGTCTCGAACCTGCGGGCTCAGGCAATCCACTCACCTTAGCCTCCCAAAGTGCGGGAGTACAGGCTGAGCCACCGAGTCTGGCTCCAGTTTTATTTTTAAATAGTCATGATTTCTGTCTTTTTGATGCTATCTTGGGTCAACAAACTCAAATGTACTACCTTATGTAACTGACAGAATACAGATAGTTTACAATTTGAGAACTATTTCTAAGGAACTATTTCCACTTTAGTGTACCAAATATTAACAACATCCAATGACAAAGCACAGATGACATTTGATGTAGACAATTTAGTGATTTTTGTTTTTGTTTTGTTTTCAGGTTCTATTGAGAAACTGCATGGACCTTAATCTCACCACATCATCATACCCTAACTTTGTTTTCCAGAATTTTGGAGAAGTACTCAACTATCTTTCAGGATGATGCTGGATGACTGGGGAAATGAAATATTATTAAGATAATTAAAACATCATTAAAAGGAGGGTTATCTGCGTAAAATAAAAGATATTTTCTTTTAGATTCAAATAGTGATATTAGAATACTCAAGTGATAATGTTAAGTGTAGAGGTGTAGATGCAAAACTATTGCTGGTGAAAAAAATCAGCTAGAAGCCAAAAGCACAGAGATTATAGCTGAGAGCATATATATAGGAAGGATGCTGAAAATAAAGTAAAATTGTGAAAAGACTAGTTTGTGTAATTTGGCCTTATCATATGTTTAAAAAGATATATATTGTCCGGTAAGGTTTTTAAGAATAGTCAGAAAAATATTAAAATAATAGAGTTAAATCCTCTGAGAATAGTTTATATAGAAATTGTAGTTTTTCGGTCTGGAGATGAAGTGAGAATCAATTTTATTTAATCTGAATAGCTATTATGAGAAAGATACTAATCAATTTTTGTATGTGGTTCATATTGAAAGAGACTTGAAAAGATATCTATGGGCTAAAACTGAAATTGTTCAGACACACAACAAAAGTCTGAAATAGCACTGTGATAAAATATGAGAAACAATTAACAACAGAATTCATGAAATCTTTTTCTCAGAGGGCTCCTGGATAAAAACATATTGATTTGCCAAGTGTAGTTGGAATCAGGTCCCCATAACCACTTATGATCTTTTCTATTTTTAAGGTTCTAGTGTTTGTTCTCCTTCTCTATTCTCTTTAATTACCCCGCAGTGTTTTTGAGAGTAGGATTACCTCTATGCACAAAAAAACACAGAGTTATATCTTCAGTTTTTATCTATTATACTACATGTATTCCTATAAAATTTTGTTATAGACTTCAAACCCTGTCTGCTTTATCAGAATTATGGAAAACCAAAAGATGAATTGGCAAGAAAGTAATTACTTTATTTTTATCACTTTACTTTTCATCTTCAAATGTTCAGTTAATGAAGAGTAACTTTTATAAATTAATGTGTTGAAAACATGTACAAAAGCTCACTTTTTGAGGTGTCAAAAGTATTTACAGGATGAGTTTTTAAAGTTTAATGATTTTGCCCTAATAAATTCAAATGTTTCTTGACTAGTTTAATTGAATGTTAAATTTAGAGTAGCTGGTTGATTATCATACATGTAATAGATACCAACAAAATAAAAATGGATGCTAAAGACCTAGCAAGATTGGAACAGTAGAATAAGTCTTTTCCATAGAGTTACTGTATGTACAGAAAAAATAATATAAAATACAGTTTCAGACATTGGTCTATTTCTACTTGGCCAGTCAATACCCTCTAAGTAACCTTCAAGCTACCCTTAAGACAAGGCTATTCCTGTCTGCACAGATTTAATGTCAGATAATATCGAAAAGTTATATTGTTATTTTCAAATATGCAACAGAAATTTTGTTTGTACCTTCTCCAATGCATTTATAAAGAATTAATACTATTTTCCCCCTTTTTCTCTGCAATAAGGAAGACAAAAGTACTTTCTTGACTACCTTGTTTTTGTTCTTACATGATCAATTTCCATGAAACTATTCTTGAGCTTACTAAGACATGTCTCACTCCAAAAAGACAATTAAACTCCAAGAGAGCAATAATCTTTACTGAAAAGTTAACTTCATGCAAGAAATATACATTTTAAACAAATGTCTTAAAATTGTCTTTGAGAAATGTACTGGGAATGCACCTGAAAGATTTCTTAAATCTGCTTTTTCATATATTTTTCCAGATGGACTTATTGGTTTAATTCAAATTAAATGAAAAGTCAACTTTCTCTTCAGAATCATCTTTGCCATATGGAAATCCTAAACGACATTTATGACATTAAGGTTATTATTTCCCTTCAGAGAAAAGGACTTCTCTCTCAGTACCCAACCAAGAACCATTAGAAAAGACCTTGTGCGATTGTAGCCATAAGCAAAATGAATCTAAGAATGTTTAACAATGTATAAATGAATACTAGAATGAGCTTATAAAGTAATTAATTGCAACATCCAAAGTACCAGGAAGAAGAACAAATCCTCCTGAAAATGTCATTTACTAAATGGAGACCTGGCTACAACCTGCAGAGGAATTATTGAGATTTGCGAAAGGTGGTATTTTTATGAAGGCGGGAAGAATTTGGGAATATATCTGAGTTAACAAATCTAGGACTAGTCCTCCTGATCAAATGTATATATTTTAGTTAAACCAATGACATTAGTTATATTTAAAAGACTTTTGAGATTACTCCTATCAAATACTAAGACCGAATTCAATGTAACTGGCATGACTTAATCCCTGACAAAGACATGAAGTCTGAGAATGCAGGGATTGGCAGTACCAATTGAGTGAAACTGTTTTTTTTTAGTGAGTTCCAGATATTCTGTAAAAGAAATAATCTATGCTAAAGTGGTAGTGGTAGCATTTATATTCTGGTTCATACATCTAATGAGGACTATAAATTCATTTTTTGGCTTATCTAGCTTGTCACAAGTAAAAGATTAAATATTATAGACAGCCCCAATTGTTAGCTTTCTCAAAACAGGCTGACTCAATAAGTGACTATGAATATCTTAAAATTTTCCTCAAAATAAAGATTGTATAATTTACATGCATATAAAGTCTAGGCAATTTTGTGCAAGATATTTGGGTAGTAAAACAATAATTTTGGTCTATCATTTTTTCCTTAGTATATAGTAAAACTCTTTAGATGAATATTTACCTAGGCACTAATATCCATTACAATTTTGAAATGAAAATTAGAGTTTTATTTCTGAACATGCTAGTCTGTACAAGATTTGAAGAGGAAGATGAGAGGAAAGTATAATTTTAACCTGCACAAATAAGGTACAATGACAAACTTAGTGAAATTTTGGGTGGAGCAGAAGTTCTTAATATAAAGTTCATACATCTCTAGGGAGATCATCGTGGATGATCAATGTGTTTTTCTCAAAACTTTTTCCTATGTAGTATATGTACACGCATACACATATTTACATACTAAAGGTATTTTTAATGAAAAATGTGATTATACTATAGACAATGCTATATAAACTGAGTTCTTTATGTTTTAAACATCTTTTTTATATTAATATATGTAAATAGACATCATAGCTTTTAACAATCCTATGGCATTAAATTAGATGTAGACACCAAATTTATTTAATTATTTAATTATTTAATTTAGTTGATTATTATAGCCTTGTAGTAAAATTCAAAGTTTCCTTTGCTAAGTATTGTTTTGACTATTCATGGTTGCTTATGTCTTCATATGAATTTCTGTGCTGTTGTTTCCATGTGTGAGAAGAATGATGTTGGTAATTTAATGAATATTGCATTGAATCTATAGATTGTGTTTGGTAGGATGGACATCTTAACAATGTTGATTCTTCCAATCCATGAGCATAGAGTATTTTTCCATTTGTTTGTGTCTTTTTTGATCTCTTTGATCAGTGTTTTGTAGTTTTCATTGTAAAGATCTTTCACTTCTCTGGTTAGGAAGATGCCAAGGTATTTCTTTTGTATGCATGTGTGTGTGGCTACTGTGAATAGGACTGTGCTATTTATTTTGTTTTCTGCCTGTTTATTGTTGGTGTATAAGAATTTAACTGTCTTTTGCACTGTTATTGTTTACCTTGAGACCTTATCAAATCCTTTTTCAGTGCAAGAGGTTTTTTGAAAGATTCTCTTGGGTTTTCAAGGTATAGGATCATATCATCAGCAAAGAAGGATAACTTAACTTTCTCTTTTCCTATTTGGATATCCTTGATTTACTTCTCGTGTTTGAGTGCTCTAGCTAGGACTTCCAGCTATGTTGAACAGGAGGGGTGAGCATGGGCAGCCTTGTCTTGAGTCAGTTTTCAGGGGAAATATTTCCAGTTTCTGTCTGTTTAGCAATATGTTGACTGTGGGTTTATCATAGATGACTCTTAGTATTTTAAGGTATGGTCCCTCTATGCCTAGGTGTTTGAGGGTTTTTATCAAGAGGGGATGCTGGATTTTATCAAAAGCTTTTGTGCATCTAATGATATAATTATGTATTTCCTGTTTTTATGTCTGTTGATTATTTAATTACATTTATGATCTTGAGTATGTTGAGCCTGCCCTGCATCCTGGAGATAAAGTCTACATGATCATGATGGATGGTTTTTGAGATGTGTTGTTGGGTCCAATTTTCTAGAATCTTGTTGAGAGCTTTTGCATCTATGTTTACCAGGGATATTTTCCTGCAGGTCTCTTTGTTGAATCTTTACCCAGTTTTGGTATCAGTGTGATGTTAACATCACAAAATGATTTAGGAAGAGTTCCATTTTTCCTGATTGCCTGGAATACTTTCAATAGGTTTGGTAAAAGCACTTCCTTGTATGCTTTGTAGAAATTCGCTGAAAAGCTTTATGGTCCAGGGCTTTTTATTGAGGAAGGTTTCTTACGATGGATTAAATTTCCTGGATTGTTATTGGTCTATTTGATGTCTTGATTTCGTCTGGTTTCAACCTTGGGAGGTTGGGTAATTTCAAGAAGTCCTCCATTTCATTTAGATTTTTGAGTTCATTTCCATACAAGTGTGCATAGTAATTTCCGATAATATTTGTATTTCTTCAAGTTCAGTTGTGACTTGATCTTTTGTATTTCTGATTGTGGTTACTTGGGCTTTTTTTCTCTTATTCTTGGTCATTCTGGCTAGAGACGAATCAATCTTGCACTGGGGATAATGCTCTCTGTGTTTGTGGAGAGCTGCCCCAAAGCAATCCAGAGATCACCCCCCTAGTTTTCAGATGCAGGTCTGCTGTTTTGTAGAGGCCGTCCTGGAGCACTTCTCTGCCCTGGCTTTAGAATGGCTGCTCAGCTTTTCTACAAACTTCTGTTCTTACCACAAACAGGGCAGGGAAAGATAACTCTCTACAGTCTCTGGATCTAAGGTCCTGCTGGCAGGGCCTTGCAACCTAGATTGGAGCTGGAGGTGGTGGCAGCGAGTTCAGGTTTGGCGTGGCCTCTCCCTGCTGGTTTTTTTGGGAATCTGCCTCTGGTTCCCTCCCCACACTCCTCCTGTAAACCTTCCCCGATTCCCCACCTTGTCTGGTGCTGTGGTGGTGAGAACAGCAGTCATTCTGGCAACTTCCTTCCAGGAAAAGCTTTGCTGATTTTAGAAAATGGTGCTCAGCTTCTGTATTCCAGGAAGTTCTAGGGCCCAAGCAGAGCAGCTACGACACTAACCACTTCATGGGAAGAGCCCTGGTCACTTGCTACTGAGTCCCCTTTCAGTCAGTCACTCACATGCCCACTTACACACAGACATTCATACAGATTTGTCCATACACTCACTCCCTCACACAGGGACTTGCACAGTCTGACTGGCTATGCTTCCATCTTCTTAAAGAACCAGTTTCAGAAATATTTGATGGCTGCACTAAATAGAATGAGAATATTTTCTGGAAGGCATAAAATGTGAAGTCTGATTCTCAGTAATCTTTGTATAAATTCCGTAATTACTGCAAATAAGTCACTTTCAATGATCTATTAAAATGTAATTTTTTTCTAAAGGTCATCTAATGATTATTTTATCAATTTGCCATGAAGACCCTGACTGCAATCAAAAGAGAATAATTTTCCACAACGTACAAGCACTGTGCCTTTGGAACCACTCTTGTGTAGTGGAAAACGGCAGCTTCTGGAATCAGACAGACTTGTTTATCTGCTTCATTTTTGTCTCTTACTAGCTTGGCAAGTTTGCATAGTGGTTTAGATGACAGATATAAGATATAAGAGACAAGCAACCTGATTTCAAACCTCAGTTTTGCCATTATGTTCTTGACATTGAGTAATTTCTAAGCCTCTCTATGCCTCAGTTACTTTATACATGTGAATAGCAGTAGTTCCTACTTCATAAGGCAGTGATGATGATGATGATGATGATGATGATGATAGTTCCAAGGATAATTTATGTCGCAGGACTGTTTCCTCATCTGCAAAAGCAAAGATAGTGCCACCTATTACCACACAGGTTAAACAAATAAATATATAAATAATTTGATATATAATATCAACTAAATAAATGTTGTCTTCCCCATCACCTTACCTCAGCCATTTGTTCTGTTGTTTATAGAGGAATAAACATGGTAGATTCAGTCATTGAAGGTCTGGCTTTTTAGTTTTATTTTTAATATCACTGATACCACAAATGTAAGCATGGTCTTTCAGCATCTATACTGTTAACTTGATTCTTGACATAACAAGCAGAGTTTTTTATGCTGCTTCAGTCTCAAGATAGTTTAGTTAATGTAACATGTAGAACAATTGTAATTGTTACTTCGTAATGGAGTAATTAGGGGTGTATCATTAACACTTCATCATTTCTCTTATCTTGGAAGAGAAGTACTCAATAGAAAAGCCTTCAAATTAGCCATCAAATAGGCCCACCAAATCAGATTGACAAACCAAAGTTTCCCTTGATCAATTTTCTTATTAGATAGCACCACTGAGAGATTTTATATCATTCAACAAACATTCACTGGACACTTTCTATGCAGCTATCATATTAAATTGATAGACATGAAAATGTGTCATCTAGGTCCTCTTTTAAGGAGAGATTTGTTGCTACAGCTGCATAGAGTGTACTTAGCCTCGTCAGGGACTGCCCAAGGTATCATGTTAGGTGAAGCCAGCATTCAACGGCTTGAGGTAGGATTATAAAAATCTGTCAGTTTTGGTTCAGCGAGAGCCAGTCTAGCTCTACAGCTTCTTCTGGGTTTGATTGAGGCTTTTGTATTTGCACTGTAGCTTAACCTCTACTTAGTTATACTACCTTCACCTTCTTTTCACAGTTTTTGATCCTATGGACACTTTCTAATAAACATCCATAACACTAAACTCCAACTAAAAATCCTCTTCTCAGATAATTCAGTCTGCAATATATTTCCGGGTACTATAGAGAAGGTCTGTACATTTTTGTGTTTGGGCTAAAAGAATATGAAGCCCTTACCCTCCAATAACGTTTGTCTCTTATATAGATACGAGACCAGTTCACATAAAATAGCACCTACTGACTTAACATTTAATTTGTCTCAACATACTAGAAAATAGATTAATTACCATAAATCAACTAAATCAGAGATTACTTCTGGGATAAGCTAGAGTTTGAACAGGATTTTAAAAGCAAATTAAACTTATACTAGAAAAAGGAAATATGGCATACATTCTACATGAGAGAAACTTCATGAATAAATGCATGACTATGAGAAGGACCACAATATATTCAGCAAAAATTAAAGAGATCTGACTGACTGGTACTCAAACTTCTATTGGAGAATTGTGAAAGATAGTATTAAATTGATACAAGGATATCAGATTTTGGAAGGTTTTGGAAACTGAGCAATGGACCTTGAGCTGGGCAAAGACACCTATATCTTTCACAATTTACCATTTGCAAGATACATGTCTCTTTTCCCCATTTGTTTAAATTGATTTTCTCTGAATTATTCATCCTATTATTTGCTCCTTCCATCTACTGCTGGGAGAGGTTCAAGAATGTCCTCTCTAACTTATAAAGACAGGAAAATTAAACAATACAATCTAGGCTCAAAATCATCAAAAGTCAACGTGAAGCTAAAAAAAAACAAACCTAAAGGCAACTAGAAAGAAGCATCACATCACATATAAAGAAAAGCTCATCAGACTAACAGCAGACTTGTCAGCAGAAACCTTATAAATCAGAAGAGATTTGGGGCCTATTTTAGCCTTCTTTTTTTTTGAGTTGGAGTCTCACTCTGTTGCCCAGACTAGAGTGCAGTGGCTGCTCCCGGCCACCACAGCCTCGACCTGCTGGGCTCCGGCGATCCTTCCGCCTCAGCCTTCCGAGTAGCCGGAATTACAGGCATGCGCTACCACGCCCGGCTGATTTTTTGATTTATTGTAGAGATGAGGTCTTGCTGCCCAGGCAGGTCTCGAACCCGCGGGCTCAGGCAATCCACTCACCTCAGCCTCCCAAAGGCGCACGGTTACAGGCTGAGCCAACGAGCCTGGCTTAGCCTTCTTAAAGAAAAAAAAAAATGTTAGCCAAGAATTTTATATTCTGCCAAACTAAGCCTCATAAATTAAGGGAAGATAAAGTCCTTCTCAGACAAGAAAATATTAAGAAAATTTGTTGCTACTAGACTGGCCCTACAAGGAATGTCCAAAAAAAGCTCTAAACATGAAAAGAAAAGGACAATACTCAGCATCATCAAAATACACGTAAGTACAAAGCTCACAGATCCTCCAAAGCAATTACACAATTGAGACTACAAAGCAACTAGGTAATAACATTATGTCAGGAACAAAACCTCACATGTCAGCATTAACTTTGAATATAAATGGAATTTTTATAAAGAATTAGAAGAAAGCAATCCTAAAATTAATATGGAACTAAAAGAATAATTTGAATAGACATAGCAACCCAAAGCAAAAATAATAAAGCTGGAGGCATCACATTACCGATCTTCAAATTATACTACAAGACTGTAGTAACCAAAACAGCATGGTAATGGTTTTCAAAAAAAAAATAAACACATATATCAATGGAAAACATTAAGAACCTAGAAATAAAGCTATATACCTACAACCAACTGATCTTTGACAGCTGACAAAAATATAAAATGTGGAAAAGACATCTTATTCAATAAATGGTACTGGAAAAATTGGATAGTCATGTGTAGAAAAATGAAACTGGACACCCATTCCTCACCATATAAAACATTAATTCAAGATGAATTAAATACTTAAATGTAAATCTTTAAACTATGAAAATTATAGAAGAAACCCTAAGAAAAATTTTTCTGGATATTAGCTTAAGCAAAAAATTTATAACTAAGACCTCAAAAGCAAATTCAACAAAAGCAAAAAATAGACAAATGGGACTTCATTAAACTAAAACGCTCTTCACAGCAAAATAAATAATTGACAGGATAAACAAATAACATAAAGAATGGGAGAAAATATTTGCAAACTGTGCATCCAGCAAATAACTAATATCCAGACTCTACAAGGAACTCAACCCACTCAACAGCAACAACAACAGGAACAACAACAAAACAAATAATCCATTGAAAAGTGGGCAAAAAGCCGGGCTCGGTGGCTCAGCCTGTAATCCTGCGCCTTTGGGAGGC
>NW_007248738.1:0-1027 GCF_000164805.1 Carlito syrichta
AGTTTTAGAAAATAACAGAAGCAAGATGCTTAAGCTGGGTCTGGAAAGATGAGTTGGGAGCCAGGCTCGGTGGCTCAGCCTGTAATCCCAGTGCTTTGGGAGGCTGAGGTGAGTGGATTGCCTGAGCCTGTGGGTTCAAGACCTGCCTGGGCAACTTGGCAAGACCTCATCTCTACAATAAATAAAAAATTAGCTGGGTGTGGTAGTGCACACCTGTAATTCCAGCTACCTGGAAGACTGAGGCAGAAGTATCACCAGAGCCCAACAGATTGAGGGTGTGTGGCTGGGAACATGCCACTGCACTCCAATCTCGGTGACAGAGTGAGACTCCAACTCCAAAAAAAAGTAAGATTAGTTGGCGGTTGCCAGGTAAAGGAACTGATGATAGCTGGACATTCTGAATAAACACCATGATCAGATACAGAAGCAAACACGTAGTGGTCAAATGTGGCTAAAACATTGGAAATGTAGAGAGAAAATGAGTCATTAAATGATGAGAGAGCCTGGAGTCATATCATAAAAGACCTTGCATGACAAATGAATGAGGATGACTCACTAGTAGGTACTGGGGAGAGCCATTAAGAAATTTCAGTCTTGGCTCAGTGGCTCAGACTGCAATCCCACCACTTTGGGAGGCCGAGGTGAGGGAATTGCCTGAGACCACGGGTTTGAGACCCACCTCGGCAACTTAGCAAGACCTCATCTCTACAATAAATCAAAAATTAGCTGGGCATGGTAGCATGCACCTGTAGTTCCAGCTACTTGGAAGGCTGAGGCGGAAAGATCACTGGATTCCATCAGGTCAATGCTGGTGTTGCTGTGAACATGCCACTGCACTCCAGCCTGGATGATGGAGACAGCAACTCAAAAAAAAAAAAAACATTCAATGGTTAAGAGTTTAATGTTTAGGGGAAATAAATAATACATAAAAGTTTATATATTTGTGTGTCTATTTGTCTATCTTATATCATCTATTATCATCATCTATCTTCAGATAAATCACTTGAAACTCCAACTTGAGGATTCA
>NW_007248738.1:2017-17765 GCF_000164805.1 Carlito syrichta
CCAGAGCCCAGCAGGTCGAGGCTGCAGTGGATGGGAGCGGCCACTGCACTCCAGTCTGGATGACAGAGTGAGACTCCAACTCAAAAAAAAAAGCAAAAAGATAATGCTGTCTGATTAAGAGTGACTCTGACCACACTAGGAATGTCTCTATGTTGGAGTCTTTTCTTCTGAGACTGCCAGGAGTGGGAAGAATTACATGGAAAGCAAATATTAGAAAAATTGTCTTGACATTGAGCTTTGCCATTGAACAATGGGCTTGACTGTCTTCAGGCAATACCTGCACATCACTGGGTCAATATTTCTAGTGGCTGATAATGAATTTACCAAGGCTTCTCTCTAGTTATTGAAATAAAAGCCTTATTCTTTTCCATTTTAATTCGGAGATATAATGCAAAGTGAGGAATGAAAGTTGGTTTCCTGAAGACGGCTGATTTCGTGAATCCTTTTAGCAGATATATACCAAGGTGGACTTTGTATAAGTAACATTATGGAAAGAAAATAACTTCCTGTCTTCTGCTGGTTGAGACCTGCCTTTTCCCCTAGGAAAGGTTGTTTCTGCCTTTTTTAGATTACAAACCAGTTAGTCATGAATGGTTTCTAAACCTGTATTCAATACTGACCCGGATGCTGGTGTTCCATAATTAAAAATGACATTTCACCCGGGCTTGGTGGCTCAACCTGTAATCCTGTGCTTTGAGAGGCTGAGGTGAGTGGACTGTCTAAGCCCATGGGTTCGAGACCTGCCTGGGCAACTTGGTGAGACCTCATCTCTACAATAAATCAAAAATTAGCCTAGCATTGTAGCACACGCCTGTATTTCCAGCTACTTGGAAGGCTGAGGCAGAAGGATCGCCGAAGCCCAGCAGGTCGAGGCGGCGGTGGCCAGGAGCGGCCACTGCACTCCAGTCTGGGCGACAGAGTGAGACTCCATCTCAATAATAATAATAATAATAACAACATTTCATTCTTTATCATTCCTCTATGCCTTGGAATTCAAGCAAACTGTCTTCATTCAGTATTCCACTGCCACTCATAGGTGTGGAATAATTAATATAATAATCCCTTTAAAATTATATCCATTTGTTTAAATAGCTTTGCTATATATACAAATACTTTGGGTTAAGGCAGATATAGTTTCATTTTGATAATAAAGCATTGTTCAATGATTGAAATGACTAAGTGGTCTTCTTGTATGCCTGGTAAGAAATACAATGAATAGAATTTCATTTTACTTGGCATCTGCTTTCCTGAGCAGGGAGTTCAAAGCACATTGTGCACATTTCATTCATCTTCTCAGCATCCTCAGGTTAGTACAATAAGTCCTTCTACTTTCTGGAGTGTTCCATCCTCTTTTATCTGCTGACCTTCATTCTCCCCAGTCCCAACTCCTCTCCAGCCACAGCTAACTTTTCTCTACTCATTTATTCCTTTCTTTGTCATGTTATTTTTTGCAATTAGTGTATTCTTTAACACGGTCTGATTTACTGGCCATATTCTACCAGCTGAGGACTACCAAGTAAAATAGTCAGTCATTGGTTTATGGTAGATAGTTTTAATAGCTAAACTATCCAGTGAAATGTATAAATGACATGTAGGTCTGAAAAGAAGGTTCTGTCAATATTACTTTTTTTAAAATTTAGCATAAGATTCTAAACACATATTACTACACATGATATTTTTGGCATCAAATATCATTATGGCAAATAACAAGATTTAAAGAAATACAATATTTGAATATAGATTGGCATGGACTTTCCAAAAACTCACTATAATTTATTCCTTCTTGCAATAGACTGAGAGTCTGTGTCACTCCCAAATTCAGGCATTGAAACCCTACCTCCAGTTTGATGGCATTTGTAAATGAAGCCTTTAGGAGAGAATCTGGGCTTGATTAGGTTATGAGGGTGGGCCCTCAAGATGAGATCAATGCACTTATAAAAAGAGAAAAAGGGCTGGGTGCAATGGATTAAGATTGTAATCTCAACACTTTGGGAGACTGAAGCAAGAGGATTGCCTGAGCCTGCCGGTTCAAGACCAGCCTGGAAAACATGGTAAGACACCATCTCTCCAATAAATCAAAAAATTATCCAGGTGTAGTAGCGCATGCCTGCAGTTCTGCAACTTGGAAGGCTGAGGCAGAAGGATCACCTGAGCCCAGCAGGTCAACTCTGGGGTGGGCCATGAGTGTGCCACCGCATACCATCCTGGATGACAGAGTGAGATGCCAACTCAAAGAGAGAGAGAGAGATGGATCTCTTTCTCTGTCATGTGAACTCACAGCAAGAAGACTGCAAAACCTGAAGAGAGCCCTCTCCATTGACTGAAACAGACAGTACCTTGATCTTGGACTTCTCTTCCTAAATGACTATGAGAAATAAATTTGTGTTATGAAAGTCACCTAGTCTGTGGTATTTGGGTATGGCAGCCTGAGTTGACAAGATACTCCCCTACCCAGCTTTGGTTGTCCTTTCTATGTTTGCAGTAATCATTCCCTAAAGCTCTTTGTAAGGTCGGCCCTCTGTCTCTGTGCTGTTATGGCTTTAAAAGGATTGCCCACAGTAGGAACATCTGTTCAGCATGAGAGTTTTCCACTTGGGCCCTGCTGTTTATACTTCTGCTGGTCTCCAGCAGCCACTTGGCACCAAATCCCTTCCCTTCATCACCTTGCTTTATCAGACAGGTGGCCTGCACTCATTCTGTGAACACTAGTAACTCTGCAAGGCCAGTAAGGGTGTTTGGCTTTCTAAGTTGTCACTTACTGGACCTTCATATTTTTGAAGCCAAATTAATGTCTCAGTCATTGTGTTCTGATTTTATTTTCCTCCTGGGCCTGTGTATTCCTAAGACACCTCCTCGTCATGTACACACATGACTTATTTTTCCGCATTAAGGAGACTTGAGGGACCATTCTCACAAATGCCAGCTTAGTGAGGCACTAGCTTTGATTTTAAAATGGCTTAGCAAAGAGCAGCAGATATGTATCCACATTAGAGGACATTAACTTCCTTTCTGCCCATTTTACAGGGTATTTACTTCCTTTCCCAAATTTCTTAAAGGGACCCTGCCCATAATTGTTAAAAACAAAACAAAAATTAAAATTGTGATTTCTGGTTATACGCTTTTTACTTTTTTTTTATTTTTTGAGTTGGAGTCTCACTCTGTTGCCCAGGCTGGAGTGCAGTGGCACACTCACAGTCATCCCAACGTCAACCTGCCGGGCTCAGGCGATCCTTCTTCAGCCTTCCCAGTAGCCAGAACTACTGGCTCATGCTACCACACCCCGCTAGTTTCTTGATTTATTGTAGAGACAGTTCTCTCCAAGTTGTCCAATTGGGTCTCGAACCCACAGGCTCAGGGATTCCACTCACCTCAGCCTCCCAAAGTACTGGGCTTACAGGCTGAGCCACCGAGCCACCGAGCCTGGCCTGGTTATATACTTTAAGCAAGAATAAAATAAACATACATTAAATTATAAGACATCAGACTAAAAAATATTAACTCACAAAATGTTAAATGCATCTTCTTCACTACTGTCAAAGGAGAGAAGACTCTACTGGGACTTAGTTGCACACAAAAATCAGTGTATTTGTTAGGATGTCTTTGCTTACAAGAGAAGTCTGCTTCAAATGGTCTTGAACAATACTTATCACCTCACACTTCTGGAGCTCCATGGGTAGGATGGGCTCCAGGCATAGGAAAATTAGGACCTCAGGGCTCTTCTTCTGGGCCCTTCCTTTCTTGGTTTCAGATTGACCCTCACCTTGTTACAAGATGGTTGTCAATAGAAACTGTGCCAAACAAATAGAGAATGCTTTCTCTTTTTCTTTTTCTTTTCTTTTTTGAGTTGGAGTCTCACTCTGTCGCCCAGACATTATTGCAGTGGCCGCTCCTGGCCACGGCAGCCTCGACCCACTGGGCTGGGGCGATCCTTCCACTTCAGCCTTCCAAGTAACTGGAGTTACAGGCATGTGCTACCACACCTGGCTGATTTTCTGATTTATTGTAGAGATGAGGTCTCGTCAAGTTGCCCAGGTGGGTCTTGAACATGCGGGCTCAGGCAATCCACTCACCTCAGCCTCCCAAGGCACGGGATTACAGGGTGAGCCACCGAGCCCAGCTGATAATGCTTTTTCATTGGGAGGTGGGGATGAGAGATGCAGCAGAGTTCACTCTTCTGTGGAGTAGGGCAAGGGGAATATTTAAGTGAGCATAGAATCCAAGTGAACTCCAGGACAAAGGCTTGGGACAGACAGAGGATGGGAGAGGAGAGAAGGAAAGCTACATGGACAGAGTTAGAAAGAGAACTTTTCTTAATCTTGTATTGGAAGAGGAGAAGCACTTCAGGGCATCACTCATGCATGTGAGATATACTGACAGCAAGAGAAATGAGAAGGAAAATTTGAAAGAAGTTGGGAGTGTTATAAATTTACACTCCTTTGGTGTTTTCATGAAAGACTGTAAATTGAGATTTACAGTGATTTTCAGTGATTCTGGTTGCTGGAGTACAACAGATACTAAAGTTTGGTTTGCTCAACACTTCCATTTCCAGCTCTATTACAGAAAGTTTAACCATACAATTTATCATCCCAAGGCACTGGAGGCTAAAAGGAACCCTATGAATGATTATGTGAGTGTTCCCAGTGTAAACCAGGACTACCGCAGGCATATCAAGACATGATTTATTCTAATAAATACAATACAATTTTAGTCAAAAATGCTTCGATAGCAGCTGGAAAGTGAGATATTCAAACCCCCTAACTCCATTGCATCTAGGGTGGCCAAGTTTCATATTTCTGGTCCATGAGATGGAAGCAGAAATCCCTGAAAAGGACTTGCCTCTCAAAATAAATCAACACTAGAGAAGAGACAAGGCTTCTGCCCCATTCTCCCTGGCTGGATCAGAGACATGGTACCTGGAGATGCATCAGCCATGTCATGACCATTAGAGTAAAAGCTAAATATCCAGGATGGTGAAGAGAAAGTTGGAAAGATCCTGGGATATTGATGATTTCATAAAACTGCCACACAGGCATTGTCAGGTTACCTCCAGACTGCTTGTAACATGAGAAAAATTAACCCTAACTTGGAATGTAGATACTATTCACCTCACAGGGCAGGTGTGCAAGTTAAATAACATTACAATAATTCAACTCTTTATAGCGTAGGTGAACACATAATAAATGCTCAAAAGCTGGTCCCTGTGGCTATAATTATTAACTCAGTTTAACTTGCATGAGTTTCTTTTCTTCTAGAGGAGGGGGTAGTTGGGGAAGGCTATAAAGTAACAATAAGATATGCAAAAATGTCTATTTCTATAGGCATGGTTAAACTAGACATCATATAATGAGACAGCATGTAGATCTCAATTTTCTATACTTGGAAACTAAATTGCTTCTACCCAGTAGAGAGAGCTGACACTGTGAACAATGACAGACAGCTTGTTACATATATATTTGCTCCAGGGTTCAAAAGCTGTGCATTTACTGTAGTAAATGAGTGCGTGGGAGATGTTGATCTCACAGATGCAACGAAATTTTCCCATAATTGTATACAGAAAGGAGTCATTTGGTTTTAGAAATCTAGAAATATTTATAAGTAACCACTTTGGTTTTTAGATTTTCATACAAACTTTAAGTCAGAATTTTTTTTTTTTGAGTTGGAGTCTCACTCTGTTACCCAGACTGGAGTGCAGTGGCCTCTCCCGACCACCACAGCCTTGACCTGCTGGGCTCCGGCGATCCTTCCGCCTCAGCCTTCCAAGTAGCCGGAATTACAGGCATGCACTACCACGCCCGGCAGATTTTTTGACTTATTGTAGAGATGAGGTCTCACTGCCCAGGCAGGTCTCGAACCCATGGGCTCAGGCAATTCACTCACCTCAGCCTCCCAAAGGCGCAGGATTACAGGCTGAGCCACCGAGCCCAGCTCAGAAATCTTTATACTGAGTCTTCCTGAGCTCTTTGGTAATTAAATCTCATTTGGAGAATTTTTTTTTGAGTTGGAGTCTCACTCAGTCGCCACGACTAGGAGTGCAATGGCTACTGCAGCCTCGACCTGCTGGGCTCCGGCGATCCTTTGGCCTCAGCCTTCCAAGTAGCTGGAACTACAGGCGTGCGCTACCATGCCCAGCTAATTTTTGATTTATCATAGAGATGAGGTCTTGCCAAGTTGCCCAGGCTGGTCTTGAACCCGCGGGCTCAGGCCATCCACACAACTCAGTCTCCCAAAGCATGAGATTATAGGCTGAACCACTGAGCCCGGCCTGGAGATTTTTTTAACATGCTCTGGAGAATGAGATGTATAAGGGAGTACAAAAAAACTCTGAAATTATTTTTTGGAGGGCGGGCACCTTGTAGTACAGGCTATCCCCGCTAGGTAAGTGCTCTAGGAACACATTGGCATCAGTGTACCAGCTAGCATTGCTGTGAGAGGCTGAATTTGGCTTTTGTGAGTGGTTTTTTTTTTTGGGGGGTGGGGGGGAATTCCTTCAACACATTTACCCATCTCCTGATGGGTGATTTACGAGTACACCTTCCCGCACTGTACTGAGTGTTCAGCAGTTTTGTTTTGTTTTTTACCCAAAATGACCTTATTCTAATTCTCTCTATTCACCCAATCTTTCCCTGAGTGATTTTTTTGTTTCCTCCAATGAAAAAGTCCTCAAAAGGAAACGTTTTGCCAATTTGGAAGAGGTGAAAAAAAAAGCAACAGAAACACTAAAAGACATCAAAATTGATGAGTTTAAAAACTGTTTTGAGCAGTGGAAAAGTGTTTCACTAGGTGTATTGCATCAAATCGAGAGTACTTTGAAGGTGATTGAAATTTAAGCATGTAAGGATAAATGCACAATTTTAATAAATAAATTCCATTTTTGGTGGTCCTCTGTCATATGTCTTATATTTTGGTAATGGAGAGAGAAGAAAGAATCATTTCTACAAATAATTTATTTGTGCCCAACCAGCAGGTCCTTTCTTAGTGCCCAGTAGGATTTAGAAAGGTGTCCTAGATGTGACTCCCTGGAAAAAGAGACTAAGATAGGAATTTGTGTGCATGCTGGGATGTGATCTCAGGAGAAAGATCAAGAAAAGCAAAGAAGGAAAAGAAGCTAGGCAAGATGTGATCTCATTTTGAGTTTAGCTTTTGTTGATCTCATTGGGGAGCTTTGGGGCATAAATTTTAACCGAGATGAGCCCACCTTGAGTCAAGAGGCCTAGGGTTTTGTATCCTTAAGTTAGCCAGTCAATGACTGTGGAGTGTCCTTGGTTGGGAGGGGAAAGTGTACTCTCTTATGTGATTTCTCTTTTGTCTGACACCAATTCTCCAGAGAAGAGGGCAGCCATGAGTCCTTAGCAGCCATCATTCACAGTAGCTGAGAGACAGGGGAACTTGCCTAATAAAGGGAATCTAAGAGAAACATCAGTACAGACTCCTACAAAGGATGCCTTCTTCTGAAGTCAGCTATGTGCCTCCTTCTGTTGCTTTATGGAGAATATATTTGAAAACAAGTGGTAACCTCTTGAAAAGGGGTGTTCATTGTCTCTCTAGCTTGACTAATATGTCATGGTTTCTTAGAAAGGGAGAGTTCTCTTAGCTTCCAACCTTGGCTTAAGCTGTATTTATTATAGCTTTACTTAAATATAAACCTAAAAGCATTGATAAACATCGTATGCTTATATTTCTTAAAATGGCATAAAACCAAAGCAAATTAAAAATTTAAAATTTAAAAGGATGACACGATAAAAACTCAAATTGACAATATAAATTCAATGTGATGAATGATGCTGTTTTGCTGTAACAAATTAACAATCTCAAAGTAAACATGTAACTGTGAAATTGCACAGATTGCCTTGTATATCTGACATAGCCTAGGTTATCTGATGTCATGGGAAGGACCACCTATTCACCACTCTTCTCTGCCTGGGGAAGGGGGGCACACCTCATCAACAAGGGTACCTGCACAGTGAATATTGCATACCTAACCCTGAAATGTACCCCAAAATTTAAAAATAAAAAAATTTAAAGTTAAAAAAGAAGAACTTTTGTAAAACTCCTATTTGTACAAATTGTGAAGTTCTCCAGCGTTTACTTGGCATGAAGGAATTATTAGCATTTCCATGTCAGTGGTCTCTACTTCTTGCCATTAACCCACAATAATCATAAGTGTACATCTTGGTAATGTAGTGATCATAAACCAAAATGCAACACAGACACTGAAATGCCGTGGCCATCCTTCATAAGTAACTTGTCCCTAACAGACTTACACAATTTTATCAAAACGAAGACATGCTATCTTAACATCTATTTAAAGACCTTGAACAGTTAGGGACCCAAAGATTAGCTCTGCAGCATCCTTTGATACTGTTCTCTCCTACAAAATGTAAGATGAATTTGCCTATATGATGACATTTGAAATACTCAGGAATGCCCTTGTATGACTCCTGCTCATTGGAACAAGAGATGGCATGAGGAAAGTCAGCAAATTGGAAGGTGAACCATTAAAATCTGACAGGTCATAGAGTGGGTTCTTTGTCCCATATCTCATCACAGGATTTCTAATTTAATTTAATGACAGTGTCCCTGACTGCCTGGAGGTCCTGCATGCAGAGGCTTTCCCTTGTGTCACGGTAACCTGTTACCCTTGCCACCGACGAAGCACACAGTGAAAGCTTCAGGGAGTTCCGTGCTTCTGCTTAGAGGACTACAGTGACTGAGTTGGAGTTTTTGTTGCAACCTGATTATGGACATCACCATGTTAACTGTAGGCTGTTCCAACTGGGAAACTTCAGTAACCAGAGTGCCTGCAACACTGCTGAGAAGGTTCCTGATTTCCTCACATCCCTTGCTTCCTTACAACAAACTTGGTTCCCTGAGGTAACTTGTGCAAATCATTTCCTCACCACCTGAAAGAGCTTAATGGAGACTTAGAACAAAGTAGGAGATTCTTTGCTGTCATCGCTTGGGTTAAGTCTGCTCCCTAATCCAGGAACAAGATCTACATTACATCAGAAAGCCCTTTGTGAGACATGGAAGGTTAGGTTAAACAGAGCCTTGGTGTACAGGGCAGACATTAAAATCTACTGTCTCAACCGGGCTCGGTGGCTCAGCCTGTAATCCCGTGCCTTTGGGAGGCTGAGGTGAGTGGATGGCCTGAGCCCGCGGGTTCGAGACCTGCCTGGGCAACTTGGGGAGACTTTATCTCTACAATAAACCCCCCAAAAAATCAGCTGGGCATGGTAGCTCACACCTGTAATTCCAGCTACTTGGAAGGCTGAGGAGGAAGGATCACCAGAGCCCAGCAGGTCGAGGCTTCAGTGGCCGGGAGCGGCCACTGCACTCCAGTCTGGGCGACAGAGTGAGACTCCAACTCAAAAAATAAAAAAAAATCTACTGTCTCAACATAGATGTCAAAGCAAAATGAAAAACCAGGTGGGCTGCTACAGGAGAACCAGCTACGATTCATTCTGTTTCAGCCCACCCTTAATTTAACAATAACACCAAAAAGGATTCAGAGAGGTTAAGAGATCTCCTCAAGGTCTCATTCATTTACTGATTAAATACATAATGATCAGTGTCAACCAAAGATTGGATACTGCGCTAAGTCTAATATATACAACAGACAGTCATGGGTAACCCAAGCTCTTGGAGAACTCCAGGTTTAAAGGGGAGATACAGGTTATGATGTATGGTTATGATGCAGTGAGATCAGAGTCATCAAAGAGAAATATGGACACCATGAAGGCACACAAGAAGGTCACCTGACCTAGGCTGTCACTGTCATGGGGAGCATCCTGAAGGAGCAGATGACAAAGTAAGCAATGAATCCAGGCACTCCATTCTTGGGAGTGGAAGAACAGCAAAGAATCTCAGGATAGAGCTCTGTCTCTATATCTGTGTTCTTTCAGGGACATTCACTGGAAGAAAGAATTTGCTGATTATGTTCTCAGACATGCAGAGTGTTTCCTAGATCTCCCTTCATAAGAATCTATAACTCTATTTTCTTTCATGTAAATTCAAATTCCCTGCCAACTTTTAATTCCAGGAGCATCCCACCCATCTTTTCTTTCCCCACTGCTCTCAGCACACCCTTTCCATTCAGACAAATCACAGGCATTAATGCAAGGCCACCTGGTGGTGATCTCTAATACTCAATGGCAGATGACTGAACCCATTCTGTGGAATGTGATGGACTCTAGAAGAGTTTTGCTACTCACAGTGTGATCCCTGAACCAGTAGCATCAACATCACTTGGGAGTTTCTAAAAATTTGCAGAATCCCAGGCCCTTGTCCAGACCTCCTGAATTAGAACTTATATTTCAATAAGAACCTTTGGTTGATTATTGTGCATATTAAAATTTGAGAAGTTGTCCTAAAGAGATAGTATAATTTAATGCTAAATGACATACGAGAGAACTACAGTAGCTTTATTTGCAAGCATAGTCTCATTTTACAGTCTTTTTTGTTCTGAAATAAAAAAAATTGAATATTTTGTTTTCCTTTGTTGATTGACAATTACAGGATTTTTGGTAATTAATTTGCACAATACTGACATTATTGCTATTTTTAAAAGCATGCTTAGGATTCATAATTTTTTTTTGTTGGAGTCTCACCCTGTTGCCCAGGTTGGAGTGCAATGGTATGCTCAGGGCCACCGTAGTCTCAACCTGCTGGGCTCTGGGGATCCTTCCACCTCAGCCTTCCAAGTAGCCGGAACCACAGGTGCACATCACCACACCCAGCTATTTTTTAAAATTTACTGTAGAGATAAGGTCTCGCCATGTTGCTCTGGCTGATCTTGAACCCCTTGGCTCAGGTGATTCCCTCACCTCTGCCTCCCAAAGCATAAAATAATTTTTAAAATCAGTAGCTGAATATAAACACATTTCCAACACAAAACCATGTAAACAGATTCTAAAATTTTTAATTTGTTAAAGTATAAGTGCTAAATACACATTAACAGATAAAATTAATAAAGTATTATTCTAAAACATACAAGGTAGGCCCCCAAATTGGTATTTACTTATTAAAATTGTATTCTTTTTTTTTGAGTTGGAGTCTCACTCTGTTACCCAGCCTGGAGTGCGGTGGCCGCTCCCGGTCACCGCAGCCTCGGCCTGCTGGGCTCTGGCATTCCTTCCACCTCAGCTTTCCAAGTAGCCAGAATTATAGGCATGTGCTACCACGTCCGGTTGATTTTTTTATTTATTGTAGAGATGAGGTTTCGCCTGCCCAGGTGGGTCTCTAACCCGTGGGCTCAGGCAATCCACTCACCTCAGCCTCCCAAAGGTGCAGGATTACAGGCTGAGTCACCAAGCCTGGCTAAAATAGTATTCTTATATATTTAAACTTCAGTCATCTTCAAAGTATTCTTCATTTGATGCAATGCACCTATCAAGATGCTCTTTCCACTTCTTACAAAAGGTTAATTCATTACAATTTTGATGCTTTTTATTGTTTTTCCTGTTTTTTGTTTCATCTCTTCTACATTGGAAAACATTTCTCTTTGAGGACTTTTCTCCATTTAGGGAAGCAAAATAAAAAGTTGCTCAGGGTAAGATCAAGTGAATAGGAAGGGTGAGGCATGGAGATTATACTGTTTTTGTTCAAAAACTGCTGATCACTTAGCACAGTGTAGGCAGGGTGTGTTGTCATGGTGGCAGAATCAGTTAACCCTGTTTTCCACAACTCTGGACAAATTTTCCACAGTGCAGCATCTCACAGCAATGTTAGTTGGCACATTGATTCTGATGGGTTCCTAGAACACTTACCTAGCTGGGGAATGCTGTCTTATGAGGGGCCTGTCTTCCAAAAGATAATTCCTATTTTTTTGCGGAGGTCCTCCCTCATATTACATGAGATACAACTGATAATTAATCATGAAAAATCTAAATATATAATTTTCTCTTTTTTAAAAAATAAAAAAAGTTAAAATAAAATATTAAAGGCAGGGTGTGCATTAATATCATAATTAGGAGCATATTTTTGCAGATTTTTCTAACTGCTGAAATGGCTTTTGTGTGTTCTCATCAGGAAATACGAGAAAGAGAATCTTCATCTTCAAATAATTGCATAATTTTTTCTCCTGTTTGTGGGGAACTTTTAAACAACATTCAGGAACTGAAATAATATTTATATATATTCGTGTATACTCTTTTGCAGAGAGAGTTGTGTTTCCTTGAAAGAAAATTTTTCTGGTTCATTTGTGTCTCTTCTGTGGTTTTATCTTGGATCTCTAGATACTTCAAGCAGAGTTACCTGTTTCAGTTTCAAAACTTTCAGATGTGTATAGCTCTTGTGCAGAAAGCCTTTGAACCAGATTAGAATGATTACTGTAAATGAAACTTTACTGTATCTACTGTCATTTTCTTCCTCTTCTTGAGGAATCTGGAGATTTTATTTTTAATACAAAATTTGAATACAGTAGAGAACTTTGTAGGTATGCAATCAATATGCAAATAATTTTCAGATTTTAGATTTATTTGGATTCTAAAATAATGGCTTCATATCAATAAAAATATCTGACTTTTTAGTAGCATATATCAGAACCCAAAATACCAAAACCACGAGGGTAGTTAGTAATGACTGTAATAATTAGCAATATTGGGAAAATCAGGTAGAGGTCATCGTCAAAGAACCTATTGAAATTGAAAAGCAAGAGATTATTGAAAAAGGTGACACTGTGGAAACTGTTTCTCTCAGCTCTTACTATGCCAATTTTCTATTCATTAAAATTGATTTAGAATAAAATATTTTGAGACAAATCACTCTAATTTTGAATTCAAGTCTAAGATGCCGAGAGCAGTGACATATGCCTGTGCTCACTTCAGGGAAGTGTGCTAGAAAAAATAATTTATCTTCAATTCAAACTGTTAGGTACGGATACTGTCAGGGTGTATGGAGAGTTGAGAGACACAGGAGAGAGGGGTGCCATACCACCAGAGCCAGCAAGCCAGCGGTGCACACACTGGGATCCCAGAGATCTGAGTAGATGCAAAGAATTTTGACACACAAAAAGGTTAAGAAAGAAAAGTTTATTCAAAAGTAAGTAAAGAAGATTTACCTCCCCAAGGTGGGGGAGGAGATCAAAGCCTGGAAACATGGTGACAGCCATAGCTCAAAGAGCACATGCTACCCAGAGTCTAGCAAGGCAATGGCTGCTGTTTGCTTGTGGTTGAGTCCTTTTAACCATTTTCCTTGATGAGGGAATATCATTAGGTGATTGGGTGGTGGTCTGCTTCCACATCATCACAAAGGAGCAGACAAATGCAGGTACTGATGACAGGTGATGGATAGCAGGCAGATGGATGGGTTAGTCACGTTGTAGTAGGAAAAATAAAGAGATCGTGACACCGAGACTATTACAGGAAGTGGCATTTTATTATGCTGGCTAGCACAGCAGGCCCAAGAATTTCATGCATTCAAATATCAAGTTTGAGCACCCCAGAACAGGAGACGTGGGGCCTTATACCCTCGTTTAGGTAAGGGAAAGGGGTCGTGTTGAGTGATTACATATTTCCTTTGTAATCTTACAAGGTTGTATTCAGCAAAATCAGATTTTTCAAAGAACAAATGGTTTCCAGGAACTGCAGGCTTGTAAACTGTTAACTTCAGAAGGGGGGCTTTTGGATAAGTCTGTGAATTAGCCACTCTTTTTGTATATCCATTAAATGGCTAGTCTTTGGGCCATTTGGCCTTTCCCAAACAAAACCTGCCTGGTGCCCTGGCGGGTCTTTAAAGTTGCAACTTGCCTTTTAAAAGGAAATACCTTTAACTGCTATCAACTCTTTTCCTGCCCTGGGCTAGTGATTGCCATGAGGCCAACTGCTGATCCTGAACCAGCTACGTTTCTGTGTTTATTCACTCAGTCATACAAGAAATATATTTGACCATTTGTCGCATCCTGCCACAACATGATTGCTGCCAAGGTGGGTCATAAAGAGCTAATTAGGTGAACTCTCTGGGGTGGGGGGCGTTTCCTGCAAGAGACTTGTTAGATACTTGCAATTCACAAACTCATGACTTTGGCCTTGACAAGGAATCAAAAGTTTACTAGAGATTATTATGCTAAACCATGAATGGTTGGGCTGTCCTGGTCTTACATCTGAAGGAGATTTGCCAAGGGGGATGAGATAGGCTGCTGTTTGTCCTGCAGTAGAATGTCTGGATGTTTTCTTTCTTTTTTTTTTGAGTTGGAGTCTCACTCTGTCGCCCAGACTGGAGTGCAGTGGCTGCTCCTGGCCACCGCAGCCTTGATTGGCTGGGCTCCAGTGATCCTTCCACTTCAGCCTCCCAAGTAGTTGGAACTACAGGTGTGCGCTACCACGCCTGGCAAATTTTTTGATTTATTGTAGTGATGAGGTCTCGCCAAGTTGCCCAGGCGGGTCTCGAACCCTCAGGCTCAGGCAATCCACTCACCTCGGTCTCCCAAAGCACGGGATTACAGGCTGAGCCACTGAGCCTGGCCTGAATGTTTTCCAATGGTTATGTTAAGGCAAAAAGACTAAACCCTTTCACAAACTTTATTGATTCCTGTTTTAACAACCTTCAACAAGACTAGTACATGCAGAAACAAAACTTTAGTGTTTAACATGAGAAATGTGTACACCAAAAGCTTACATTTGTGTTTCATTCATGTATTCTTGTGATTATTTTGGTATTTTTATTGATTCTAATGGTTTCCCAGAAATAAAACCTAATTTATCACATTTTACCTGCAGGAACTAGAAGTCTAATGTATAACATAATGGTATGACTTGCAGCCTTTTCCCTGGATTTAATTTAGCCTCATGTCGAAGGTCTTGTGAAGGTTATCTGTGTAATGAGGTGCTGATACAAATCTCTACTTTCTCTTGATAAAGTTGTAGTGAAAACCTGCCAAGTGACTGGGAAAGTCTTTGTGTATTCTCAATTCCTTTTCTTCCAGGTTCTTCTGGTTATCTTTTTCCTGTATCCCATGTGGGGATGTTTAGAAGCGAGACTAGCTAAGGGCATCCAGTTAACTCCCACATTGACTGGTTTTGAATCCAGATCTGCCACTTACAATCTGTTTGACTTTGGGCAAGTTTGTGAACTCTTTTAGCCTCAGTTTACTCATCTAGACAGTAAGGAGACTCACAACAGAAGTCCACTCTGGATTAGTGAGGTAATTAGATAAGCCACATATCTAGACTACTTAAAACAGTACTAGGAGCATTTTAATTACGATGGAATTGTTTGCTATTATTATCATTATTATAGTATCAGGAGATATTTACTGTGCCCTTCAGTTCCTTCCCTCTCTTCCCAGTATGAACTGGAAAAAATTCCTCATGTATATGTTTAGAAGAAACATGGTGTGGCTGAATGGATATCAGTGTTAGCATGACAAAGACCTAGGCTCAAATCTCATCTCTTGTTACTGTTTGCTCTAGTGTGAAACTTTGTTCAGACTGTTTCCCTTTATACCTGGCCTCTCCCTGCCCCCTCCCTTGAGGAGTGGCCTATGACCAAGGTTGTCTCCTAAGGGTATCCATATTACCAGCAATGAGTTATGGAATGCAAGGTGACCAAGCACAGCTGAAAACAATGAAGTCATCACTCAGTCAATATGATTGTACTCACCCTATGGGATTTGAATAATTAGCTTGATTGCTTTGATTAAAAAACTGCTTGCCATAGTGCTTCAAGGTGTGAATTCTTCACCCACCTGCCACTCTCAGTGCCTCCTGTAAGTTTGTTTTTTTTTTTGAGTCAGAGTCACACTCTGTCACCC
>NW_007248739.1:0-1231 GCF_000164805.1 Carlito syrichta
AAAAAAAAAAAAAAAAAAATTAGCCAGGTGTGGTAGCGCACGCCTGTAGTTTCAGCTACTTGGAAGGCTGAGGCAGAAGGATCACCAGAGCCCAGTAAGTTGACACTGAGGTGGCCATGAGTGTGCCACTGCACTCCAGCCTGGGCGACAGAGTGAGACGCCAACTCAAAAAAAAAAAAGAGCAAAAAATTAAAAATAAACAAGTAACAAAATGGAATATAAAAGTAAGAAAATTAGGGAAGCCAAGAAGTACATTATTTGAATATGAGAGTAAAGAGAAAAATGCAGCGGCCAAAGTAATTCAAATAATTCAAGGTTTCTCAGAACTGAAGAACGTGAGTTTCTGAACTAGAGAAACCACTCAGGGATGAAATTAGACCCACACCAAGAGAACACTGAGGAAAGAATTTACAAACATTCAGAAAGAGAAAAACCACAACCACCGCAAAGAACCAATATGCCGATTATCAAGTGATTGCTTCTCAGCTCCAAGTTCACCCTTTCATACTTCCTCCGTGGTCATGGATGGAATTCCTATTGAGCGTTTCTCCTTTATGGTGGGCACAATGTCCAGCTGTCTAGGCAGAAGGCACTGGAGGAATGTTGCAGGAGGAAGGGCAGCCTGCACCATTGGTCAGAGACGTGGGACAAGGCGGTCCTGGAGTGCTTTGTCCTGGACATGCAGCCCCCTGCCCTCTCGACGCTTCCACGCCTCTGACATGGACACTGCACGCCCCAGACCTACCACGTCAGTGTCCCACTCCCTCTGTATGTGGCCACCAGCTGTGGCCCACCTGTGCCCTCAAGACTTGCTTCCTGCTTGCCCAGCAACTGAAACCTCTGGCCCGGCAAACCAGTGAGCTTCTTTGCCACGATGCTGGTCTACAACCACCTTCTCCTGTGAAGTCTGAGCCCCTGCCTCGGGGAAGTTTCCGCGACTAAATTTCTTCTTCTCTGGCTATTTCCCTCAGTCTTTGGGGACTATATGGAGTCCTCTTGCATCTTGCATCTTTTTTTTTATTTTATTTTGAGTTGGAGTCTTACTCTGTCGCCCAGACTGGAGTGCAGTGACTGCTCCCGGCCACCGCAGCCTTGACCTGCTGGGCTCTGGCGATGCTTTTGCCTCAGCCTTCCAAGTAGCTGGAACTACAGGCGCGTGCTACCACACCCAGCTAATTTTTTGATGTATTGTAGAGATGAGGTCTCACCAACTTATCCAGGCGGGTCTTGA
>NW_007248739.1:1537-5754 GCF_000164805.1 Carlito syrichta
GCACGTGCTACCACACCTAGCTAATTTTTGATTTATTGTAGAGATGAGGTCTTGCCAAGTTGCCCGGGCTGGTCTCGAACCCCTGGACTCAGGCAATCCTCTCACCTTCACCTCCCAAAGGCTGGCTGGCCTTGCAGGCTTGAGCCACCGCGCCAAGCCAACCAAGTTCTCTTAAACTACACACACTGGGTCCCAGGGAAGAGGGAACGTGTCCCCAGCTACACTGAAGGCCTCAACATGGAGAGAACATCAGTTACCAGAGATATCGCACAGTTTTTTATTGGTAACACCCAGCAGAAGTGTTAATTAAGTTTGTCATAGAATAAAGGGAATTAACAAGGTCCAAGACATTATACATTACTACATGTTGTTACACGCAAGTTATACAAATCAGCCGGGCGTGGTGGCTCAGCCTGTAATCTCAGAGCTTTGGGAGGCTGAGGTGAGTGGATTGCCTGAGGCCGTGGGTTCAAGACCCGCCTGGGCAACTTGGCAAGACCTCATCTCTACAATAAATCAAAAAATCAGCCGGGCATAGTAGCACGCGCCTGTAATTCCGGCTACTCAGAAGGCTGAGGCGGAAGGATCGCCGGAGCCCAGCAGGTCGAGGCTGTGGTGACCGGGAGGCCACTGCACTCCAGTCTGGGTGACAGAGTGAGACTCCAACTCAACAACAACAACAACAAAAGTTATACAAATCACAAGACTTACAATTATCTCGATACTATATTATTCAAACCTGTAACTACTAAGAAAAGGGAGTAAATGGGAATTTACATCTCTCAGTTAATTGGGCCCGGTTGAGGGGCACAGTGGCGCACGCCTGTAATCCCAGCACTTTGGGAAGTAGAGGCAAGAGGATTGCCCAAGACTAGGGGTTCAAGACCAGCCTGGGCAACTTGGCGAGACCTCATCTCTACAATAAATCAAAACATTAGCCAGGTGTGGTGGTACACGCCTGTAGTTCCAGCTACTTGGAAGGATGAAGTGAAAGGATTGCCTGAGCCCACCAGGTTGAGGCTGCAGTGGCCATGAGCGTGCCACTGCACTCCAGCCTGGGTGACAGAGTGAGACTCCGACTCAAAAAAAAAATTGAGCACAGTCTGCAAGAAAGTTAAGAATTCTTTGAAGTTATTTACTGGGAATGCATAGGAGATAAGGGGATGAGACCCTTGTGTTAGCTTTCAGGCATATGGGTATGTCTGGGCCAGCTCGAGCCCTCGCCATGCCCTTTCTAGGGACTGTGGCAATATAGACAGACAATAGTGGGTCTCTGAATCAGAACAAGAGAATAGCATAAGGGCATGTTCAATAAACCCCTGAGAGTTTGGAGCTTTATACAAAAGTGTGATCATGCAGGCGTGGTAGTTCACGCCTATGATCCCAGCACTTGGGGAGGCCAAGAAAAGAGAATTACTTGAGCCCAGGAGTTCAAGACCAGCCTGATCAACATAAGTGAGACCTTGTCTCTACAAAAAAATTTTTTTAATTAGCCAGGCATGGTAATGCAAGCCTGTAGTCCTAGCTACTCAGGAGGCTGAGGTGAAAGGATCAGCTGAGCCCAGGAGGTCGAGACTGCGGTGATCTTTGATCATGCTACTGCACTCCGGCCAGGGTGACAGATAAGACTCTGACTCAAAAAAGAAAACAAAAAAAGTGTGGTCAATAACAGAGTAGACCAATGGGATACACAGGAGGAGAAAGCAGCCACAGAGACTCTCAGGCCCACCTGCGCAAGGGTGGAGGATGGTTTAGCAAGCAGAACAGGCCTATGCCTACCTGTGTGCAGAAACACCTCCATGTCTGCAGCTACAATCAGCCATGGAACAACTAACCATTTCCTCATCGCTTTAGAGTCAACCTTTCTCCCCCAGACACACTTAGCTGTGGTTTCAGAGCTGCCAGGCTCACGGGACTTTCCAGTGCCTTCCCTTCCCCTCGCCACTCCACCCCTACTCCCTCTGCCCACAGGGTTCCCAAGTTAAACGATCAAGATACAGACTTCCGCCTCAGATACCACACCCATCCTCTTCCTGGACCGCCACCCCCAACAAGGTGATGGAGGAGGGAGCAGAGGGGAAGAACACTACCCTTGAATACCTTGAGAAATGAATAAATTGCAAGCCGGCAGGCCCAGCGCAGTGGCTCAAGCCTGTATCCCAGCACTTTGGGAGGCCAAGGTGAGAGGATTGCCTGAGCCCACGGGTTCGGGATCAGCTTGGGCAACTTGGCGAGACCTCGCCTCTACAATAAATCAAAAAATTAGCCTGGTGTGGTAGCTCAAGCCTGTGGTTACAGCTATTTGGAAGGCTGAGGCGGAAGGATCACCTGAGCCCAGCAGGTCGAGGCTGCGGTGGCCAGGAGTGTGCCACTGCGCTCCAGCCTGGGCAACAGAGTGAGGCTCCAACTCAAAAAAAAAATTGCAAGCTGGCCCTATTGTTACCTTTGAACCACAGGAAGTGGTAGCAAGGGAAGAATGGCCCCAAAAACCATCAGTTGGGGTGGGGCTGGCTCTCTCTTTAAACCCCTCGGGCTCTGGCTTATACCCAGAATAGGGCTGAAAAGCCTTGGCAGAGAGAAGATTCTCCAGAACTCACCCCTGCTTTTCCTCCTTATTATCTAGGTTTCAACTGCAATAAACACGAATATTGTCTTGGCAAATGTGACTCTTGCCCCGGGCTGCATACTTAAAGGACCCTGAATTACTCTCACTTACACACCCACAAATTCCTTCCGTTCTTCCTTTCTTCCCTCTCTTCCTCCCTTCTACCTTTGTATCGTTCATTCATTTTTTTTTTTTGTAGAGACAGGGTCTCTTCTATTGCCCATGCTGGTCTTGAACTCCTGGTCCCAGGCGATCCTCCTGTGCTGGGATTACAGGGGTGAGCCACTGTGCCCTACCAACATATCTATTTAATACTCACTACTCTGCCAGGAGTGATGGCTCACACCTGTAATCCCAGCACTTTGGGAGGCCGAGATGAGATGATTGCCTGAGCCTGCAGGTTCAAGACCAGCGTGGCCAATTTGGCAAGACCTCATCTCTACAATAAATCAAAAAACTAGCTAGGCATGGTGGTACGTGCCTGTAGTTCCAGTTACTTGGAAGTCTGAGGTGGAAGGATTACCTGAGCCCAGCAGGTTGAGGCTGCGGTGGCTGTGAGCATGCCACTGCACTCCAGCCTGGGCAACAGAGTAAGACTCTGACTCAAAAAACAAAAAAATACTGACTGCTCTGCCGGAAGTGGTGGCTCATGTCTGGTAATCCCAGCACTTTAGGAGGCAAAGGTGAGAGGATTGCCTGAGCCCAGGGGTTCCAGATCAGCCTGGACAACTTAATGAGACCTCATCTATACACTAAATAAATATATATATAAAACCAGCCAGGTGTGGTGGCACATGCCTGTGGTTCTATCTACTTGGAAGGCTGAGGCAGAACGATCCCCTGAACCCACCAGATCGAGGCTGCGATGGCCATGATAGCACCATTGCACTCCAGCCTGGGTGATAGAGTGACTCAAAAAAATAAATAAACATACTCACTGCTCCTCTGACACTTGAGATCAAGTGCTTTTTGCCAGCACAGAGCACCCCTACGCCCCTACATCTCCTCATCTGCCCACAGGCATGGTGGCCCTCATGGTGCTCAGGGATACACCTGCCCTTTCTGCATTGGAGCAGCTACAGGGGTGGGTGGACTTGACCCTATTCCCAGTTCCAAGGATGGGCCTGGGTTGACCTGAGCCGTCAAGGGACCTCCTTTCATCCTCAGGGCTCACCCTCACGTAGCCCCTCAAAACGCACAAACAGGGCATAGCACTCCCCGAGAGAGCTGAGGCAAAGACATTTGGACTTTCCTGATTTTCCTAACCAGAGGTCAGAGAGCCTTAGTCCTGGCCCACTACCTTTTTTTTTTTTTTTTTTTTTTTGGAGTTGGGGTCTCTGTCGCCCAGGCTTGAGTGCAGTGCCATGCTCACAGCCACCGCAGCCTTGACCTGCTCGCCTCAGGTGATCCTTCTGCCTCAGTCTTCCAAGTAGCTGGAACCACAGGAGCGTGCCACCATGCTTGGTTAATTTTTCTTCATTTATTGTACAGAAAAGGTCTCGCCAAGTTGCCCAGGCTGGTCTCAAACCCTTGGACTCAGGCCTTGGACTCTTGCCTCTGCCTCCCAAAGTGCTGGGATTATAAGAGTAAACCACCATGCCTGGTTTCCTTT
>NW_007248739.1:5774-6952 GCF_000164805.1 Carlito syrichta
TTTTTTTTTTTTTTTTTTTTTTTTTGTTGGGGTCTCACTCTGTCACCCAGGTTGGAGTGCAGTGGCAAGTTCATGGCCACCGCAGCCCCGACCTGCTGGGCTCAGGTAATCCTTCCACCACAGCCTTCCCAATAGCTGGAATCACGGTGCATGCCACCATGCCTGGCCAGTTTTTATATTTACTGTAGAGATGAGATCTTGCCAAGTTGCCCACACTGGTCTCGAACCTGCGGGCTCAGGCAATCCTCTTGCCTCTGCCTCCCAAAGTGCAGGATTACAGACGTGATCTACCGCACCTGGCCTGAAATATGCTTTATCATTAACTATAGTCACGTTTTTTGTTGTTGTTGTTGTTGTTGTTGTTGTTTTTGAGTCGGAGTCTCACTCTGTCACCCAGACTGGAGTGCAGTGGCCGCTCCCGGCCACCGCAGCCTCGACCTGCTGGGCTCCGGCGATCCTTCCGCCTCAGCCTTCCGAGTAGCCGGAATTACAGGCGCGTGCTACCACGCCCGACTGATTTTTTGATTTATTGTAGAGATGAGGTCTTGCTGCCCAGGCGGGTCTCGAACCCACGGGCTCAGGCAATCCACCCACCTCAGCCTCCCAAAGGCGCGGGATTACAGGCTGAGCCACCGAGCCCGGTTTACAGTCACATTTTACAATAGATCTCTTGAATTTAATCCTTCTAACTGAAACTTTATATCCTTTGACCGACATCTTCCCCTGCCATCCAGAGCAGCAATTCTTTAAACTTTTGGCCTAGGTGCAGCGGTTTACGCCTGTAATCCCAGCACTTTGGGAGGCGGAGGCAAGAGGACTGCCTGAGCCCACAGGTTGGAGACCAGCTTGGGCAACTTGGCGAGAACTCATCTCTACAATCAATCAAAAAATTAGCCGAGTGTGGTGGCGCACACCTGCGGCTCCAGCTACTTGGAAGGCTGAAGCGGAAGGACTGCTTGAGCCCAGCAGGTCAGGTTTTATAGGAGTCTCCACAAGCCGGGCTCGGTGGCTCAGCCTGTAATCCCACGCTTTGGGAGACGAGGTGAGTGGATTGCCTGAGCCCGTGGGTTCAAGACCCACCTGGGCAACTTGGCGAGACCTCCTCTCTACAATAAAATAAAAAAATTAGCCAGGTGTGGTAGCGCGCGCCTATAGTTCCAGCTACTTGGAAGGTTGAG
>NW_007248739.1:7113-7830 GCF_000164805.1 Carlito syrichta
CAACTCAAAAAAAAAAAAGTCTCTAAAAAAAAAAAAATTAGCTGGGCATGGTGGCATGCACTAATAGTCCCAGATACCTAAGATGAGACTGAGGCGGGAGGATCACTTGAGCCCAGTTCAAGGCTGTAGTGAGTTATGATCATACCACTGCATTCCAGCCTGGACAACCTAGTGAGATCCTGTCTCAGAATTTAAAAAAAAAAAAAAAAAGGCCATTGCTTTGCTTTGTTAAGCTCTGGTCTGGTCATGGGGCTCTTTGAGCTATGGCCACCATGTTTCCTAAGTTTTGGCCCCTCCCCTACCTTGGAGAGGTGAATTTCTTCTCTCTTTCTCTCTCTGTAATTTATTTTCTAAATAAACTATATCTTTCAATCAAAAAAAAAAAGACAACTTACAACTCAACATCAAAAAGACAAGCAGCCAGGCGCAGAGGCTCACATCTGTAATCCCAGCTCTTTAGGAGGTGGAAGCAAGAGGATTGCCTGAGCCCAGGGATTCAAGAACAGCCTGGGCAACTTGGCTAGATCTCATCTCGACAATAAATCAAAAAATTAGCCAGGCACAGTGACGTGTACCTACATTTCCAACTACTTGAAGGACTGAGGTGGAAGGATCGCCTGAGCCCGGCAGGTTGAGGCTGCAGTAGCAGAGAATGTGCTATTGCACTCCAGCCTGGACAACAGAGTGAGACTCCTACTAAAAAAAAAAAAAAAGAGA
>NW_007248739.1:8553-10738 GCF_000164805.1 Carlito syrichta
AAAAAAAAAAAAAAAAAAAAGTCAGAGTCTCACTCTGTCACCCAGGCTGAAGTGCAGTGGCAAGCTCACCGCGACCACAGCGTTGACCTGCTAGGCTCAGGCAATCCTTCCACCTTTGCCTTTCAAGTAGCTGGAAATACAGGCATGTGCCTCTATACCCAGCTAATTTTTTTATTTATTGTAGAGACAATTTTGCCAAATTGCCCAGGCTGGTCTTAAACACCTGGACACAGGCAATTCTCTCGCCTCAGCCTCCCAAAGTGCTGTAATTACAAGCGTGAGACATTACACCCAGCCAACAGGAAATTTCAAAAGCTGAAGCATGGCTCTAGGCTCTGGCATTTTCAGCCCAATGGTCTAAAATCCACTTTCAGGACTCCTGAAGCCCTTTGCCTCAAGTATCCTCCAGGAAGCAGACCCCTCTGCCTTTGTGTACACCTGGCCCCAACGGGAACATCTGGCCAAGAACAGCTGTTTGTAGGCGTGCAAGATGGAGCTGGGACTGGACTTCTTTGCAAGGGCCCTCCCCATGCAGAATGGGGGTGGGGAAGAGAAATGAGAAGAGAAAGGGTCGGGATGAGGGCTGGGAACCACAGATGGCATGTTCTAAGTTCAAACCTGACCTCCCAAGTTGTTGTGAGGATGTGTTTGTCAAGGCAGCAGGACAGAGCGTGCTTGTCCTCATAAATCCTCCCTATGTAGACATGTGGTACCTGGGCCTCTCTTTGGGACTTGCCCTGAGTCCCATGAATGTGGAGGGCAGGCCTGCCTCAGGCACCCCAAGAGGAGCCACTGGGGGACCAATTGAACCGCATGCACTTTGTAAAAACACATGAGCATTTTTTTTTTTTGAGTTGGAGTCTCACTCTGTCACCCAGGCTGGAGTGCAGTGGCACGCTCCCAGTCCCCGCAGCCTCAGCCTGCTAGGTTCAGGCGATCCTGCCGCCTCAGCCTTCCAAGTAGCTGGAACTACAGGCATGTACCACCACACCCGGCTGATTTTTTGATTTATTGTCGAGATGAGGTCTTGCCAAGTTGCCCGGGTTGGTCTCGAATCTGTGGGCTCAGGCAATCCTTTCACCTCAGCCTCCCAAAGTGCTGAGATTATAGTTATGTGCCACCACACCTGGCCCACATGATCATTTTTAAAAATTTATTTACTTATTTTATAACCCTGAGGTCTCACTATGCTGCCTCAGGCTGATCTCTAACTCCTGGGCTCAAGCAATTATCCCACCTCAGCCTCCCAAAGTGCTGAGATGACAGGCGTGAGCCACCGCACCCGATCACATGAGGATTTTATTGTGTAGCTTTCATTTGATTTCAAAAGACAACCTGAGCCAAAATTATTGAGAACCACGGACCAAGATGTCAGGAAATCTGATGAGACAAGCTGGCTAGTTGTGCTATACTAGTTCCAAAGACAGTATCTGAGGCTGTGTCGCCCCCTACTTGGCGTGAGGATAGGTTTGGGGAACAGCCAGCATCAGGGCTATAGCAGAGGCACCCAGGTCCTCCAGTATCATTTGTTTTTGATTTTTGAGTCAGAGTCTTACTCTGTCGCCCTAACTGGAATGCAGTGGCACACTCTTGGCCACCGCAGCCTCGACCTGCTGGGCTTAGGCAATGCTTCTGCCTCAGCCTTCCAAGTAACTGGAACCAGGCCGGGCATAGTGGCTCACGCCTATAATCCCAGCACTTTGGGAGGCTGAGGTGAGAGGATTGCCTGAGCCCATGGGTTCAAGATCAGCCTGGGCAAATTGACGAGGCCTCATCTCTACAATAAATCAAAAAATCAGCCAGGCATGGTAGCGCATGCCTATGATTCCAGCTACTTGGAAGGCTGAGGTGGAAGGGTTGCTTGAGCCCAGCAGGTCAAGGCTGCAGTGGCCGTGAGCGTGCCACTGCACTCCATCTTGGGTAACAGAGCGAGACTCCAACTAAAAACAAACAAACAAACAAAAACCAAGTAGCTGGAATCATAGGCATGCATCACTGTGCCAGGCTAATTTTTCTTGATTTATTGTAGAGATGAGGTCTCGCCATGTTGCTCAGGTTGGTCTCAAACCTGTGGGCTCAGGGGATCCTCCCGCTTTGGCCTCCCAAAGTGCTGGGATTACAGGCTTAAGCCACCGTGTCCGGCAAGTTTTTTTTTTTTTTTTTTGAGTTGGAGTCTCACTCTGTC
>NW_007248739.1:10846-18026 GCF_000164805.1 Carlito syrichta
GGTCTCGAACCCGCGGACTCAGGCAGTCCACTCACCTCAGCCTCCCAAAGTGCTGGGATTACAGGCTGAGCCACCGAGCCCGGCTCTAATTTTCAATTTTTTTGTAGAGACGAGATCTTGCCAAGTTGCCCAGACTGGATTCAAACCCCTGGGCTCAGGCAATCCTCTCACCTCTGCCACCCAAAGTGCTGGGATTGCAGGTAAGAGCCACTGTGCCCAGCCAAAAGATTTTAATTTGGGTGAAATTCAGTTTATCTATTTTTTTGGTTATTTTTGGCTCTGTTTTTTGTAACATGTCTAAAAAATCATTGTCAATCCAATGTTTTGAAGAGTTTTCCATAGGAGTTTAAGAATTTTATAATTTTAGTCTCACTTTAGGACTTTTGTCAATTTTAAGTTAAATTCTGTATATGGTGCAAAGGCCCAGCTTCTTTCCTTGGCATGTGGATACCCAGTTTTCCCAGCACCATTTGTTGAAAGGACTGTCCTTCACCCATTAAATGTTCCTGGCACCTTTGTCAAAAGTCAATTGACCATGTGTTTGCTTTAGCAGCACATGTACTAAAATTGGAACAATACAGAGAAGATTAGCTGGGTCCCTGTACAGAGGACACTAACAAAGTTTTTTAATAATAAAAAACGTTAGAGATCGGGACAGCGGCCGAGCCAGTCAACTATGTGAGTCCCCGTGTGAGTGAGTGAGTGTATGGAAAATTTTGCGTGTGTGCTGGTGAGAGAGTAAGCGTGTGAGTGGCTGAGTTAGGACTAGGGAGCTGGCGGCCAGGGCTCTCCTGGTGCAGCGGTTGGTGCTATAGCTGCTGGGCTTGGACCCTAGCAATTCCCGGGATATAGAAGCTGAGCGTCATTTTCTTTTTCTTTCTTTCTTTTTTTTTAAAAATCAACAAATCCTTTCTGGGAAGAAAATGCTGGGAGAGACTGTCTAAGCGGGGCTTGTGAGCAAGTGGCCAGGCCTCTGGAACAGCTGGTGCTGCAGCTTCTCTGCTTCATCCCTGGCTCTTCCCAGGTCGCAGAAGCCCAGTGCCATTTTTTTTTTTTAAACTGACAAAAGCGGTGGGGAGAAAATATCACCCCAGGCGCCCCCTCACCGGTGCAGCAGGAGAAAGACTGCCGGCTCCCGGCTTTGCCTCAGCACTTTGGCGCCTGGCAGGGGACTGGCGGCAGGGACTGCAGAGGGAGTCCAGAGGCAAAGTCCCACGGAAGAGGACAAGAGAGGCACCCCGCCACCATCTTGAAGTCGGGGCAGAAAAGTGCTCCGACTTGCTCACCACGGAGCAACAGACCCAATCTTTGTGACTAGCAGATCAACTACTCAGGGATTAATCGTGACCCAGAGGGAATATCCTGAAAGCACAAACTTCGGAGACACCTGCCGAGTGCTGAGTTCCAGGCGTCCCACCCGCTACCCTGATCCAACCACAAGACAAAGGGTGTAGCCAGAAATGGACGAGGAAGACCTCCAAAGAGATCAGTGGTGAGTCTGGGGTTGACCCAAACCCCCTCCTTCCCAGCAATCCTGTGAACGTTAGACCCACACAGCTGGGCCACAACTGAGAGGAACAAATCCAGACAGAGCCTGGGTGTCAGTCGCAGCAAGAGAACTCCATTCCAGGATAGGCCTGGCTGGGGCATCACCCCCCCACACACACACACAAGTACATACCTGAGGAAGAGACAATCCCGTACCTCCCCACCAGAGGAGATCTCCCTGACCATACGAGAGTGGGAGGGGAGGACTGCAGCCCCATCCACCTTCACTGCCCTCCTCCTTCCCTGCTTCATTTCCTGAGGAGAAAGTGAAAGAGGTGGCACTGCAGGAGAGACCTGATTAGAGGAACGAATACAGAGCCTGCCACAAGAGGGCAGGTGTTTTTTTTTTAATTTCAATTAAAAAAAATTTTTTTAATTTTTTGGCTGTTAGTTCATCTATTTTTCACAATATTTTTCCTTTGTGCATGAATGTGTATGTGAGGGTTTGATCTGTTCCCCCACAAATATTTTTTCTTTTCTTTCTTCTTTTATTTGTGGTTTTCTGTTTATGTGTGTATTTGAATGATTGAGTGTTCATCTTTCAATGTTGTTGTTGTTGTTGGTTTGTTTTTGCTCTTTTGTTCTTCTGGGGATTTTTTATTTTATTTTATTTTAATTTTTGAGTTGGAGTCTCACTCTATTGCTCACACTGGCAGGCTCCTGGCCACCGCAGCCTCGACCTGCTGGGCTCTGGCGATCCTTCCGCCTCAGCCTTCCAAGTAGCTGGAACTACAAGCACGTGCTAAAACGCTTGGGTAATTTTTGACTTATTGTAGAGATGAGGTCTCACCAAGTTGCCCAGGTGGGTCTCAAACCCATGGGCTCAGGCAATCCTCTCTCTTCAGCCTCCCAAAGTGCTGGAATTATAGGCTAAGCCACTGAACCAGGCCAGTTTTTTTCTTTTCTTTCTTTTTTTTTTTTTGAGTTGGAGTCTCACTCCGTCACCCAGACTGGAGTGCAGTGGCTGCTTCCTGCCACCGCAGCCTCGACCTGCTGGGCTCCGGCAATCCTTCCACCTCAGCCTTCCGAGTAGCTGGAATTACAGGCATGCACTACCACGCCTGGCTGATATTTTGATTTATTGTAGGGATGAGGTCTCGCCAAGTTGCCCAGGCAGGTCTCAAACCCGCGGGCTCAGGCAATCCACTCACCTCAGCCTCCCAAAGGCGCAGAATTACAGGCTGAGCCACCGAGCTCAGCGGTTTTTTTATTTTCATCGTTTATAGTTTAAGGTGTGTGTCAATATATGTGAGGGTTCAACCTGAATTCCATTTATCCCCCCCTCCAGTCTTTCTGTTTTTCTTCTCTATTCACTTTATGCTAGGCATGTGTATGTGTGTGTTTAGTTTTCTTGGGATTTTGTTGTTGTTGTTGTTGTTTGTTTTGTTTCACTTTGTTGTCATTCTAGTTTGTTTTGGGGTATGTCTGTGTGTGTTCAGTTGTTTTTTGCATTGGTTTCTGCTTTACCTCGTCATATAGAGTGTTGGTGGGAAGTGGGTCTCAGGAAAGACATACCACAATAAGTGAATATTGTAATTTGCAAGTAGTTTCTGAATCCTAGCACCCCATCCCCTACTTTATTCGAATTTCAAAAACCACAAGAGACAGCAAAGCTTCCCATCAACTGTCCTATTTCAAAATAGAACAAATCCAGATCAGGGAAGAATAGAGGACTGAGCAAACATCAGAAGAGAAAGCCTCTCCCACTGAAACTGAATAACAGAGCTAAAAAGAAAAACAAGAGATCTGTCACAAATGAGGAAACCCAAAGGAAAAGCTCAGGCAATTTCAAGTACCAAAGAGAAAACTCCTGAAAAATCAGACCTTGGTGCCCAGTGACTGGCCCCGGAATACGACAGGGATCAGGGAGTGAATGGAAAGAGTGAATAAGACTCAAGAAAGATAAGATGCAACACTGAAAGTACTTGTAACAGAGATTTTGGCAATAAAAAATTTCATCCAGGAAATAAATAACAAGATGACAAGCATGGAAAGCAGAACTAATGTAACTGAAGAAAGAATTTCAGAACTTGAAGACCAGAACATGAAAAAAAATAGAAAGAAGACTCAGAAAGAAAGAACAAAGCCTACAAGAGATGTGTGATTATATCAAGAGGCTGAACCTACATCTGATTGGTATCCCAGAAGAAGAAAGGGAAATGGAGAACAACTTGGAGCAAGTGTTGCAGGAGGTAATTCAAGAAAACTATCCCCCTCTCACCAGAGATGTGACCAGCCAAGAACAAGAGATACAGAGAACCCCCACAAGATAGCAAATGAGAAGACAACACCTAGACACATAGTAATTCACCTACACAAATCAGGCACAAAAGAAAAAATCCTAAAGGCAGCAAGAGAGAAAGGTCAGACTACCTACCAGAGAAAACCAATCAGAATAGCAGCAGATATATTGGCAGAAACACTACAAGCAAGAAGGGATTGGAGCCCTATATTCAAAGTCCTCAAAAATAAACAATTTCAACCAAGAATTTCCTATCCAGTCAAGCTCAGCTTCATCAGTGATGAAGAATTAAAATCCTTCCCAGACAACCAATCCCTAAAAGATTATGCAGCTTCCAGACCAGCACTACAGAAGACACTTAAAAAGGTATTAAGCACAGAAGAAAGAAAGACAAAAAAGAATGACCACACACTTCCCAAGAGAACAACAGAGCACAGAATCAACAGAGAATACAGCACAAGAAACTTGAAAACACACACATACATCAAATCCAAAGCCAAAAGAAAATAAGCAAAGAAAAAGTTTTATAAAAACCTCATGACAGTGATAAACAATCACATTTAAATAATCAGCCTGAATGTGAATGGGCTAAATGCACCAATGAAAAGACGCAGAATGGTAAACTGGGTAAGAAACCATGACCCAATTATTTGCTGCATCCAGGAAGCTCATCTCACTACAAGGGACACCCACAGACTCAAAGTTAAAGGATGGAAAACAAGTATCCAGGCAAATGGATCACAAAAGAAGGCAGGAGTTGCAATCTTAAGATCAAAACAAACTTTAAGTTATCAAAAATTTTAAAAGATGCAAAGGGACACTATATAATGATAAAAGGTTCAATCCATCAACAAGAAATATCCATCCTAAACATATATGCACCCAACACGGGAGCACCAGCATTTATAAAGCAACTACTAAGTAAACTAAAAAAAGTTATTGACTCTAACACTAGTATAGCAGGGGACTTGAATACCCTATTAACAGCCCTAGATAGATTATTGAGGCAAAAAATCAACAAGGAGATCCAGAACCTAAACTTGACACTCGACCAAAGGGACTAAATAGATACTTACAGAGTATTCCACCCAAGAACCACAGAATATACATTCTACTCATCATCACATGGAACGTACTCCAAGATAGATCACATTCTTGGCCATAAATCAAGCATAAACAAATTTCACAAGGTTGAAATCTTGCCATGTACACTCTCAGATGACAGTGGAATAAAAATAAATATCAATACCAAAAATATTTCCCCAAAACCCACAAAGACATGGGCACTAAGCAGTATGATGCTGAACAACTACTGGGTCAACACTGAAATCAAAGCAGAAAGTAAAAGATTCCTGGAAACAAATGAAAATGAAGAAACATCTTACCAAAACCTCTGGGATCCCATGAAAACAGTTCTAAGAGGGGAATTTATATCTCTATGAGCACACATCAAGAAAATGGAAAGATCACAAGTGGAGAGCCTAACAAATCACCTAAGGGAGCTGGAAAGAGAAGACCACCAAAACCCCAACTTTAACAGAAGAATTCAAATCACCAAAATAAGAGCCCAAATATGGGACATAGAAAACAAAAATGTCATAGAAAACATCAACAAAACAAAAAGCTGTTTCTTTGAAATAATTAACAAGATTGTTGGACCCCTAGCCAGAATGACCAAGAAAAAGAGAGAAAAAGTTCAAATAAATACAATCAGAAATACAAAAGATAAAATCACAACTGACCCTGAAGAAATACAAAAGATTATCAGAGATTACTATGTACACCTATATGGAAACAAACTTGATAACCTAAGTGAAGTGGAGGACTTTCTGACATCACACAACCTCCCCAGGTTGAAACAAGAAGACATTGAGACACTAAATAGACCAATAGCAATCCAGGAAATTGAATCTGTCATATGAAAACTATCTATAAAAAAAAGCCCTGAACTGGATGGCTTTCCAACAGAATTCTACAAAACGTACAAGGAGGAGCTGATACTAATCCTTTTGAAAGTATTCCAGGCAATTGAAAAAGATGGAATTCTCCACAGATCATTTTACAAAGCTAACATCACACTGATACCCAAACTGGGAAAATCCAACCAAAAAAAGAGAACTACAGGCCAATATCCTTTATGAACATAGATGCAAAAATCCTCAATAAGATTCTAGCAAATCAGATCCAAAAACACATCTCAAAAATCATCCACCATGACCAAGTAGTCTTCATCCCCAGGATACAGGGCTGGTTCAACAATTGCAAGACCATAAATGCAATTAAATACATCAACAGATGTAAAAACAAGAACCACATGATTATATAATTAGATGCAGAAAAAACTTTTGATAAAATTCAGCATCCCTTCTTGATAAAAAACCCTCAAACACTTAGGTATAGAAGGAACATATCTCAAAATAGTAAGTGCCATCTACAATAAACCCACAGCTAACATATTGCTAAATGGACAGAAACTGGAAACATTTCCCCTAAAAACTAGAATAAGACAAGGCTGCCCACTCTCACCCCTCTTGTTCAACATTGTGTTGGAAGTCCTAGCTCGGGCAATTAGACAAGAGAAGGAAATCCAGGGTATCCAAATAGGAAAAAAGGAAGTCAAGTTATCCCTCTTTGCTGATGATATGATCCTATACCTTGAAAATCCAAGAGAATCTGTCAAAAACCTGCTTGTACTGATAAAGGACTTTGGCAAAGTCTCAGCGTACAAAATAAACGTGCAAAAGACGGTTGCATTCCTATACACCAACAACAAGCAGGCAGAGACCCAAATTAAAAGCACAATCCCATTGACAATAGTCACCAAAAAAATGAAATACCTTGGTATCTTCCTAACCAGAGAAGTGAAAGACCTTTACAATGAGAACAAAACACTGCTCAAAGAAATCCAAGAAGACACAGATGGAAAAAATTCCATACTCATGGATAGGAAGACTCAACATTATTCAAATGTCCATCCTACCAAAGGCCATCTACAGATTCAACACAATTAAGTTACCAACATCATTCTTTTCAGATCTGAAAATGACAATACAGAAATTCATATGTAAATATAAACAACCGCGAATAGCAAAAACAATCCTTAGTTAATGAAACAAAGCAGGAAATATTATACTTCCAGACTTCAAACTTTACTATAAGGCTACAGTAATCAAAACAGCCTGGTATTGGTACAAGAACAGGCACACAGAGCAATGGAACAGGATAGAGATTCTGGAAGAAAAGCCTCAACTTCTCAACTAACTCATCTTTGACAAAGCCTCCAACAACAACCACTGGGGAGAGGAGAACCTATTCAATAAATGGTGCTAGCCGAGCTCGGTGGCTCAGCCTGTAATCCCGTGCCTTTGGGAGGCTGAGGTAAGTGGATTG
>NW_007248739.1:18129-46348 GCF_000164805.1 Carlito syrichta
GGATCGCCGGAGCCCAGCAGGTGAGGCTGCGGTGACTGGGAGCGGCCACTGCACTCCAGTTTGGGTGACAGAGTGAGACTCCAACTCAAAAAAAAATAAAATAAAATAAAAAATAAGTGGTGCTGGGAAAACTGGCTGATCACATGCAGAAGATTGAAACAGGACCCCTACCTATCACCTATACACAAAAATTAACTCTAAATGAATCAAACACCTAAACATAAAACCTCAAATTATAAGAATCTTAGAAAACACAGAAGACACCCTTATGGAAATTGGAACTGATAACCAATTCCTATTCAGAACCCTAAATACCCATACCTTAAGAAATAAGGCAAGTGGGACCTCATCAAACTAACAAGCTTCTGCAAAGCAAAATAAACCATCAAGGGAATGGGGAGACAGCCCACAGAATGGGAAAAAATATTCGCCAACTGTATATCTGACAAAGGCCTAACACCTAGGATCTATAAGGAACTCAAACGCGCTGAAAGGAAAAAACAGCCCCATTAAAAAGTGGGCAAAAGACATGAATAGACACTTCTCAGAAGAAGATACATGGGCAGCCAACAGTCACATGAAAAAGTGCTCAGCCTCACACATCATCAGAGAGATGCAAATCAAAACCACATTGAGATGCCACCTAACCCCGGTAAGAATGGCCATCATTAATAAAACAAAGCAAACAACAACAGATACTGGCAAGGATGCAGAGAAAAAGGAATGCTTCTACACTGTTGGTGGGAATGCAAACTAGTGCAGCCTCTTTGGAAGACAGTCATAAAGAAGGAGAAATAGCCGGGCTCGGTGGCTCAGCCTGTAATCCCGAGCTTTGGAAGGCTGAGGTGAGTGGATTGCCTGAGCCCACAGGTTTGAGACCCACCTGGGTAATTTGGCGAGACCCCATATCTACAATAAATAAAAAAATCAGCCGGGCATGGTAGTGCGTGCCTGTAATTCTGGCTACTCAGAAGGCTGAAGTGGAAGGATCGCTGGAGCCCAGCGGGTCGAGGCTGCAGTGGTTGGGAGCAGCCACTGCACTCCAGTCTGGGCGACAGAGTGAGACTCCAACTCAAAAAAAAAAAAAGACAAACATATGGACGTCACAGCAACTTGGATGGATTTAGAGTCGTTCATACTCAGTGATCTATCACAGAAACAAAGAACAGAGTACCATATGTTCTCACTCATAAGTGGACCTTGAGTAATTTTAATACTATAAGAAAGCTATTGGCAGTAGTGGGAAACTGTCAGGGGAGGAGGGGTGGGATTGGCAGTTGAGGGAAACTGCTAGAGGACGGAAGGGCACACCTCATCAACAAGGGCACTTGCATAATCAACGTTTGTATACCTAACCCTGAATTGTACCCCACATCTTTATAATAAAAAAAAGAAGCCGGGCTCAGTGGCTCAGCCTGTAATCTGGCGCTTTGGGAGGCTGAGGTGAGTGGATTGCCTGAGCCCGTGGGTTTGAGACCCGCCTGGGCAACTTGGCGAGACCTCATGTCTACAATAAATCAAAAACTCAGCCAGGCATGTTAGCGCGTGTCTGTAATTCTGGCTACTAGGAAGGCTAAGGTGGAAGGATCGCCGGAGCCCAGTGGGTCAAGGCTGCGGTGGCGGGGAGTGGCCACTGCACTCCAGTCTGGGCGACAGAGTGAGACTCCAACTCAAAAAAAAAAAAAAAAAAAGATAGCTGGGCGTGGTAGTACACGCCTGTAGTTCCAGCTAATTGGAAGGCTGAGGCAGAAGGATCACCGGAGCCCAGCAGGTCGAGGCTGCGGTGGCCGGGAGCGGCCACTGCACTTCAGTCTGGGCGACAGAGTGAGACTCCAACTCAAAAAAAGAAAAAAGAAAAAGAAAGAAATAGCAGCTACATTTTTTTAAAAAGTAAATTAACCACATATAAGGATTATTTCTGGGCTCTTTAGTCTAACCCATTGGTGTTCATGTCTGTACTTATGTCAGTACCATATTGTTTTGATTACTGTCGCTTTGTAGCAAGTTTTGAAATCAGAAAGTGTTAAGTCCTCCAAGTTTGTTCCAGCAGTCATAGGTATTGATATAGTATCAATGTAATTAATCCTAAGTCTTGTGATTTGTATGACTTTTGTAATGTACAGTAAATTTCATTTACTCTAAATGTCGTTATCTATATATAAAATGCATTTGTAACTTAGTTCTATACAATGCTAGCTGGTGAGGTAGATAATATATAAGTACTGACAACTCTGGACTATAAAAGAGGACTGCAGCCAGGCACGATGACTCACGGCCGTAATCCCAGCACTTTGGGAGGTGGAGGTGAGAGGATTGTGTAAGCCCAGGGGTTCAAGACCAGTCTGGGCAACTTGGTGAGACCTCATCTCTACAATAAATTACAAAAACTAGCCAGGCGTGGTGGCATGCATCTGTAGTTCCAGCTGCTTGGAAGGCAGAGGCGGAAGGATCGCCTGAGCCCTGAAGGTCAAGGCTGCGGTCGGCCATGAGCATGCCACTGCACTGAAGCCTAGGCAACAGTGAGACTCTGACTCAAAAAAAGTGAACTGCCAGGCCTGAAGGGTGGGTGGAACCATTTTAGAAAAACCTCAAGTCCAGCTCTGCTCCCTGGATTTGAATTCAGAAATAAATTTCTTTTTTTTTTTTTTTTTTTAATTGGAGTCTCACTCTGTTGCCCAGACTGGAGTGCGTGGCACACTCACAGCCACTCCAGGTCAACCTGCTGGGCTTCGACAATCCTTCTACCTCAGCTTTCCAAGTAGCTAGAACTACAGGTGCACGCTACCATGCCTGGCTAATTTTTAATTTATTGTAGAGATGAGGTCTCGCCAAGTTGACCGAGAGGGTCTAGTACCCGCGGGCTCAAGCAATCCACTTGCCTCGGCCTCCCAAAGTGCTGGGATTACAGGCTGAGTCACCGAGCCTGGTCAATAAACTTCTACCAGTTTTTCTGCCCCTCGATTTATTGGTATCAAGGATTAGCAACTGAGCATTTACTCAGACCATAACACCCCAATCTTCCTTATTTATTATTTTGAGACAGTAGCTTGTTCTGTTGCTCAGGCTGGAGTACAGTGGCAGGTCACAGCTCACTGCAACCTCAACCTCCTGTGCTCAAGTGATCCTTCTGCCTCAGCCTCCTGAGCAGCTGGGACTACAGGTTTATACTACCACGTCTGGCTAATTTTTATATTTTTTGTAGAAATGGAGTCTTGCTACATTGCCTAGACTGGTCTTTTTTTTTTTTTCTTTTTTTTCTTTTTTTTGAGTTGGAGTCTCACTCTGTCACCCAGACTGGAGTGCAGTGGCTGCTCCCGGCCACCGCAGCCTCGACCTGCTGGGCTCCGGTGATCCTTCCGCCTCAGCCTTTCGAGTAGCCGGAATTACAGGCACGCTTAGACTGGTCTTGACCTGCCGAGCTCAGGCTGTTCTCTTGCCTCTGCTTCCCAAAATGCGGGGATTACAGGCGTGAGCCACTGCACCAGGCCCAAATCATGGGTTTGGAAGGGGGCATTCAAGAACCCTGCACAGACTAGAAGACTTTAGAGCCAGGATGGAGCGCTGGGGGTGGGATGGGGAGGGAGAAGAGGAAGAAGGATCAGGTAAGTAGACAGAAGTAGCAGCCAGAGAGGCAGCCTTGAAACAGAGAGAAGGTGTAAAAAAAGAAAAAGCCAACAGAGGGCAGAGTTTCAAGGAGAAAGTGGCCAACATGTCAAACGATTAAGAGATGCAAACAAGATTAGACCCAGAAACGTCTTCTGAACTTGGCCAAGATGAAGGTCAAAGGTGACTGACTGACTGATTGATTGATTGATTTAATTTTTTTTTTGAGTTGGAGTCTCACTCTTGTCACCCAAGTTGGAGTGCACTGGCACGCTCGATCTGCTGGGCTTAGGCGATCCTTCCACCTCAACCTTCCAAGTAGCTGGAACCACAGGCTTCAGCTACCACACCAGGCTAATTTTTTGATTTATTGTAGAGATGAGGTCTAACAGGTTGCCCAGGCTTGTCTAAAATCCCCAGGCTCAGGCAATCCTCTTGTCTCGGCCTCCCAAAGTGCTGGGATTACAGGCTGAGCCAACGTGCCCGGCTCTTTTTTTCTTGAGACAGGGTTTTATCCTGTTGCCCAGGCTGGAGTGCAGTGGCATGATCACAGCTCATGGCAGCCTCAACCTCCTGGGCTCAGGTGATCCTTCCACCACAGCCTCCTGAGTAGCTGGGACTACATGCCCACGCCCAGGTAATTTTCTTTGTGTGCATTTTTTGTAGAGATGAGGTCTCACTATGTTGTCCAGGCTAGTCCTGAACTCCTGGGCTCAAGTGATTCTCCCACCTCAACCTTCCAGCCTAGCATGTTTCAAGGTTCACCCATGTTATTGCATGTATCAGTATTTCATTTCTTTATTTTTATACTTTATTTGAGTCAGAGTCTTACTCTGTCATCCAGGCTGGAGTGCAGTAGTGGCATGCTCATGGCCACCACAGCCTCGAACTGCTGGGTTCAGGCTATCCTTCCACCTCAGACTTTCAAGTAGCTGGAATTAGAGGCTTGCACCATCACGCCTAGCTAATTTTTTGATTTACTGTAGATACGAGGTCTCGCCAAGATGCCCAGGCTGGTCTCAAACCCCTCACGCAGTCCTCCCGCCTCTGCCTCGCAAAGTGCTGGGATTACATGCATGAGCCACTGTGCCCGGCATTTCATTTCTTTTTATAGTTGAATAATATTACACTGTATAGATATACATTTTGTGTATTATGTTCAGCATGTCCACTTTGTGGTCCAGAAAATTGTATATTTAGAAAAGAGACTGCTAAAAACAGCTCATATAAGCCGGGTGTACTACCATGCCCTGCTAATTTTTTGGTTTATTGTAGTGATGAGGTCTTGCCAAGTTGCCCAGGCAGGTCTTGAACCTGTGGGCTCAGGCGATTCTCTCACCTCAGTCTCCCAAAATGCTGGGATTACAGGCGTGAGCCACACCACTCCCAGCCTACTTTTTATTTTTTGAGTTGGAGTCGTACTCTGTTGCTCAGGCTAGAGTGCAGTGGCACGCTCTTAGCCACCACAGCCTCGACCTGCTGGGCTCCGGCGATCCTTCCACCTCAGCCTTCCAAGTAGCTGGAACTACAGGTGCACGCTACCACACCCAGCTGATTTTTGATTTGTTGTAGAGATGAGGTCTCACCAAGTTGCCCAGGCGGGTCTCCAACCCGCATGCTCAGGCAATCTACTCACCTCAGCCTCCCAAGGCACAGTAATTTTTTTATTTATTATAGAAACACAGTCTCACCAAATTGCCTAGCCTGTTCTCGAACCCCTGGATTCAGGTAATCCTCTTGCCTCCACCTCCCAAAGAGCGTGATCTACTACACCCAGCTAGTTCTTTTCCTCTGGGAGGGAGAAGGCAGAATCATCTGCTGAGGGGAGGGTGGGAAGGAGTTGAGGAAGGAGATGAAAGTTGGGAGGAGTCAGGGAAGAGCTGAGATTCAGCCCTGCTTGTTGTGCAGAGGGGCCATGAGGGGAGCCCACAGCTGCTCTCCACGGCTGTATGGCTGCCCCAACACTCCCAGTTCACTCCAGGAGACACCGGGCTGGCCCCAGGTTGGAGTATGCCTGGGCAGAGTGACTGATATCAGACTATTTGAGCTGGACGTGGAAGCAAGATCTTGCAACAAGGAAGTGAGTGGCCGGGAGGAAGGGGAGGAAGCCATGGTTTTTGCTGGATGCACAGATGAAAGGTAGAAGGGTATGGACAAATACCATGGTTCCCATGGGTGTCTGCGCATTAATGGGGGTGACTCCCTTAGAAATGAGGAGGCCGGCCAGGCATAGTGGCTCATACCTGTAATCCCAGCACTTTGGGAGGCGGAGGAGAGAGGATTGCCTGAAGCTGAGACTGCATCTCTACAATAAATCAAAAAATTAGCTGGACTTGGTGACACGCACCTGTGGTTCCAGCTACTTGGAAAGCTGAGGCGAAAGGATCTCCTGAGCGCAGCAGGCAAGGCCGTGGTGGCTGTGAGCATGACACGTCACTCAGCCTGGGTGACAGAGTGAGACTCTAACTCAAAAAGAAAGAAAGAAATGATGCAAAGAGGGCTCGGTGGCTCAGCCTGTAATCCCGTGCCTTTGGGAAGCTGAGGTGAGTGGATTGCCTGAGCCCGTGGGTTCGAGACCCGCCTGGGCAGCGAGACCTCATCTCTACAATAAATCAAAAAATTAGCGGGGCATGGTAGCACACGCCTGTAATTCCAGCTACACGGAAGGCCTGAGGCGGAAGGATCGCCGGAGCCCAGCAGGTCGGGCTGCGGTGGCCAGGAGCGGCCACTGCACTCCAGTCTGGGCGACAGAGTGAGACTCCAACTAAAAAAAAAAAAAAAAAAAAGAGGACAAAGCCAGGGCATCAGACAGATGTTGCATCCACACAGTCAGAGAAGGACCAGGATGATGTGGAACTAGGGATCGGAGGACAATAAAACAGGGACCCAGGTCCTCATGGAGTGCAGGGAAAGAAATCAAGGGGTGCTTGCAGCAAGGAGGGGAGAAAACGGGGAGTCTGAATTGTTCACAAAGATGTAAGAAAAATGGCCACTAGTGGTAACGAGAGTGAAATAACACTGGCCCTGCTCTCAGACTTATGTGATAGGATCCTGGGGGAGTTGAGAAGAGGGGAGGAGGAGAGGCAAGAAGGAGCCAGAGCAGAAGGAACCTAGGGGCAAGAGACACAGGAAATCCTGAGCACCCACCATGGAGAAGGTGTCGGCCTTTGGCTAGGTGAACAATGGCAGGGACAATAATGTTGGGTGTCTAACCAGCTCATCAGGATCAGGGTCTATTTCTGTATCCCTGGCATAGGAGGACCGAAGCCAGATGCCACTTCTTGCTGGAGGCCCAGAGGTCCAGACAGACGCTGGACAAATGCTGGGTGGAGGCAGGTAGCAGCCTGTGCTCCCAGAGGGTCTGTAGCACCTGCACAGTTCCTCCTTCAGAGAGAAACAGATCTAATCATATCCTTCTTCTGAGCTTAGCATCTACTTGGAATTCTAGTGTTTTTGGTCAGGGTCTCGCTCTGTCATCCAAGCTGGAGTGAGTACAGTGAATCCCAACAATTTGGGAGGCAGAGGCAAGAGGATTGCCTATGTTCAGTGGTTTGAGAACAGCCTGGGCAACTTGGTGACACCTCATCTCTACAATAAATCAAAAAATTAGCCGGGCGTGGTGGTGCACACCTGTGGTTCCAGCTACTTGAAAGGCTGAGGTGGAAGGATCACTTGAGTCCAGCAGGTTGAGGTTGCAGTGGCTGTGAGCGTGCCACTGCACTCCAGCCTGGGAGACAGAGTGAGACTCCAACTCAAAAAAAAAAAACAAAAAAAACACAATTCCTTCAGTCTTGGTCTGCAATATCTCCCCTTCTTGATACTCACCTGAAAAGCCAGGAAGGTATGAGGCTAAGAGGCTGGTACCACAGGAAAAGAGTGGGGGAGAGGGGGAGAAAAGACCCCAGACCTGATTTGCCTGGTGCTTCCCTGCACCACAGATCCATCCGGCAAGTGTGAAGAAATGGAGGTTGGCCTGTTTGGAAAAGTAAATGTTTCAAGGTCCCAAGCACTGAACCCCAAGTCCCTGCAAGCTGCCTCTCGGTACCACTCACTGTGCTGTATCCTGGCTGAAACTCGGATCCCAGGAGGGTGTAAAGAGAGGAGGTGTCAGCCACGCCAGTCAGAGTCCACTTTGTCCACCTCGACCCAGATCCACCCACTCAGCTACATTCCAGAGACAGCTTCTGTCTTTACTTTCACCACCAGTCTTGGTCAAATGTCAGAAAAGAGACCAATGACACACTTCTCAGAAATTGAAATTTTATAAAAAGGCATTTTTCTCTTATAATCATAAAATGATATAATTTTTGCAAGTATAGAAATGTGTCATAAATTATACAGAATGTTCCTTAATTACAGCTCAATGCAACTTGGTACTTTCCTCCCTCCCTAAAAAACGAGAGAGAACCAAAAAAATAATATATATATAACTGTATATATATATCTATATATATATATTTATATAATATAGACAAATCAAATATGAAAAAAAAATCATTTCCTCTTTGGTATAAAAATCAGACTCTCACCTTGAGAGACACACAAACAGACATGATATTGGGTTTGTAAACTGTGGCCAAAAGGGACTTCCCTGTCAATACTTCCCTTCCTCCGTCCCCTGCCCACCCACCCCACCTCACTGCAGCCCACCCCAGCTCCCCACACCCCTCTCCCCCTCGCCCACTGCCAAAGAAGACCAAAGGAGTCTTCCCAACCATGATTAGGCAGCAACCGGCTTGGGAAATGCCTCATTTGGGAACAGCCTCACAATGTGGACAACGGGGAAGATGGACTGTGAGAGGCCCGACTGAGCCCTGGTCAGACCAAGCCAGACACTGGGCAGACAGGGTCCTGGCCTGAGCCCAGCTTGACCTCCTCCTCTGCCTCCTCCACCCGGTGCAGGGACTCCACCACCTCATGCCAGACCCTGGGCCTGGAGAGGCAGGGCCCCTTGTTCATGGGAGGAGAGAATAAGTAGCCAGCCTCCCCTTTCACCCTCCTCCCAGGGCGCTCAGCTTCCCCTTGTAGTCCCATCTCTGGGTCCTGGGGCACAGGTGCAAGAAAGCACCAGACAAGGAAGGAACAGGCAAGTCAAAGGGCGTCTGCTAATCAGCTTGGGTTTACGTTTAAGAGGAAAGAAAACCGCTTGCTTTTTCCCCAGGACCAAATTTCATACCCAGCTTCAGGTCACTGAGAATGACGGGCCACCAGCCCAGGACCAGCAGGACTTCTGGAATCTAGGAATCGGTGTGTGTGTGTGTGTGTGTGTGTGTGTGTAGGGGCAGGGGCAGGGGCAGCACTTCACTCTCAAGGTGAGGAAGGAGACAGGCCAAACCCTCCCTGATGCTCTCCCTACACCCTCTGGCTGACTGGCACCTCCCTCTCCGGCCAGCCCCTCTGTCCCCAGAGGGAACTGGTCACTGGAGGGAGACCCAGGAGATGTGGTTCCTCCAAACCCATCCGCATTCAGCCAGGCTGGGGTGCCCCAGTGTGTGCCAGCCTCTTCTTCCCAGGAGAGTTAAGACACCAACCACAACAGAAAAGTCACAAGAAGGCCTCCTCCGCTTGCCAAATAAAAAAAGACGAAACCAAACTGGACACAACACAAATCAAGGAGAGACATACACGGTATGAGGGGCCCACAGGCCCCGCAGGTCTCTGGCTTCCCGGCATGATACATTCTTGTGTAATTCAGGAACAAGGGCGCCAGGGCCCCTCTGGGGAGTAGGAGTAGAAAAATACGGAGATTACAGTCTCCCTGCGGGCTCCCAGGCAGGGCAAGGGCAGACCCAATCTCTCACAGTTTTTCCTCGTTTTTGGTTCCACATCTGGTCCCCCACCGGGACTGGTTCCCAATGCCTCCGGCCCCGCTCTGCCCTTGGACCTGTGCCCAGCTGGTGGGAAAGCTTCGGACCTGGGACTCCCCAGCCACTCCCGGTGGGACCAGCAGGACAGAGTCTACCCGGGGAGACAGGAGGTGAGAAGCGAGGACCAGCAGTTCCGAGACGCTATTCCCTCGGTGACCGGCTGGCCCTGCGTGCTCTGGTCACCAGCACCAGGGCGTCCACCCTGGGCTCACCCCTTGAGGGGCTTGTCGGCCCCACTGCTGGGGCTGCTGGCACTGTCACTCTTCTTCCTGCGCAGGCTCTCAATCCAGCTGGAGCTGGAGCGGGTGGTAAAGCTGGAGAGCGCCAGGGAGCTGAGTCGCATGTTTTTGCCAGACATGATGAGCTCCCCGAAGCCCTCCTGGTGGGAGAAGGCATAGCCAGAGCGCCGGGAGCCTGTGCGGCCCACCCGCCGCATGCAGCGGTGCTGAGCTTTCTGCTTCTTCCTCACCAGCTGGGTGTAGCGGACCTGGAGAGGGAAGAGCCCTCTGTCAGTGTGGTGGTGGCGACCCAGAGCGCCCAGGGCTGGGCCAGGCCAGCCTGGGCACCTCTGCAGCTGGCTGCACAGGGTGTCTGTCCCAAGGAGCAGATGTCTGCCATTCACACACCGAGCAGTCACACGGCCCGGAAATGGCCACACCTGGGTTCGAGCGGGAAGCCTTCCCTGCCACACCTTCTCCGCCCCCCAAAGGGGGCAGCCCGGCTGCTCACTGTGTCAGAGAGATCCGGCTTCAGGTTGAGCCTGAGGAATCGGAAGGCAACCACAGGCATGATGCAGACAACCGTGGTGAGCACAATGGTCAGCCACACCGTGGGCTGGGCCAAGGTGTTCTGGGCGTTCCCTGGGGACAGAGAGGAATCGGCAGCCTTGAGGGTCACGAAGCAGACGGAAGGGCAGCCCCTGGCTTCCCCATTCCTGTTTTGAGTAGCTCAGTTTCCCTAGTCTTGACGCGTCCATCCTCTGTGGGTTCTCTCATTTCCTGCCACTCCCTAAATGCAAATCTCCAAATCTAGTTCCAAACTCTCCTCCAAAATTCAGGACCTGCATCCTTAACTGCCTTAACGGACGTCTCTGTTGACATCGAACAGGCATTCAAACTCCACATGGCCAAAAGCAAATGATTGTCTTCTCCACCCCAAACTAGCCTGTGTCTTCGCAGCTCAGGAAATGCCACTACCCACTCAGTTGCTCCGACCAACAACCAGGCAATCGATCTCTACCCATCTCTCTTCCTTGGTCCCCACATCTGATCTGTTGGCTCCATTTTCAAAACATCTCTGGAATGCCCCATCTTTCGCTTGACTCCAAGCCACCATCATCCTCACCCAGTTACTGCTACAGCTTTCTAACCCATTAGAATGGGGCTCCCCATTTCCAGCCCTGCCCCCTACACTTTGTTATCCACAAAACAGTAAAAGCGATCCTTCAGAAACATTAAGTCAGTTTATGAGCCCCATCCCCAAAACCCTCCAGGGGCTTCCTATCCAATTGAGATTAAAATTTAACGTTTGGTTGGGCGCAGTGGCTCATGCCTATAATCCCAGCACTTTGGGAAGACAAGGTAAGAGGGTTCAAGATCGGACTCAGCAACATGGCGAGACCTCGTCTCTACAATAAAGCAAAAAATTAGCCAGGCATGGTGGCACATGCTTGTGGTTCTAGCTACTTGGAAGGCTGAGGTGGAAGGATTGCCTGAGCTCAGCAGGTCGAGGCTGTGAACATGCCACTGCACTCCAGCCTGGGCAGCAGAATAGGTCTCCAACTAACAAGAAAAAAAAAATCCGACATTCTTGGAAGGCCAAGGGGAAAGAACTGCTTGAGTCCAGGAGTTCAAGACCAGCCTAGGCAACATACCAAGACCTCATCTCTATCCAAAAAAATTAGCTGGGCATGGTGGCACACACCTGTAATCCCAGCCATTTGGGAGGCTAAAGCAGAAGGATCACCTAAACTCAGGAGGTTGAGGCTGCAGTAGTGCTGTGAGTGTGCTGCTACACTCCAGCCTGGGTGACAGAGTAAGACTCTCACCCCAAAAAATAAATAAATAAGACAGACAAAATAAAATTCAACATTCTTACTCTGACCTATAAGGGCTTCAATGGTCTAGATCCACCCTCCCCCCTTCCTCTCCCTCTTTCTTCCAGTCTCCCTTCCTCCTATCCCCAGTTCCTCCCAAGCCCCGCTAGAGGCCTTTGTGTTGCTGTTTCCTCTTCCTGGATTGTTCATTCCCAGGGAGCCACAGGGCTTGCTCCTTTTCCCTTCATTCAGATTTCTCTGTGCCAATGTCCCTTCCTCAGGAGGTGTACACTTGTCACTCTCTGCCTCGCCTGATGCTTCTTGTAGAACTTAAGAGTTCTAGATATGAGCCAGGCTTGGTGGCTCAGCCTATAATCCCGCGCCTTTGGGAGGCTGAGGTGAGTGGATTGCCTGAGCCCGTGGGTTCGAGACCCGCCTGGGCAGGCGAGACCTCATCTCTACAATAAATCAAAAAATTAGCTGGGCGTGGTAGCACGCGCCTGTAGTTCCAACTACTTGGAAGGCTGAGGCGGAAGGATCGCCAGAGCCCGGCAGGTCAAGGCTGCGGTGGCCGGGAGCGGCCACTGCACTCCAGTCTGGGTGACAGAGTGAGACTCCAACTAAAAAAAAAAAAAAAGAGAGAGAGTTCCAGATATTACATCTGTTTGCTCATTTATCTCTCTTATATATAAAGGCCAGGAGGGCAAGTCCTTTGCCTGTTTTGCTCACTGCTGCATTCTGGGCATCAGAATCATGGGTGACACACAGTAGGTGCTCACAGGATGCCCACACAATGAGTGAACAGACAGATCTGAAGCCAATGCCGAGACGTGGCTCATCCCTCCCTGCCAGCCCCGCCCTGCCACCCACCATGGCTGCCCTGGCACCAGCTCCAAACAGCCTCCTCACCTTCAGTCACTACTATGACAGCTTCCTCAGCAGCCATCACCGCCAGTGTTATCTTTTTTTTTGAGTCAGAGTCTCACTGATGCCCAGGCTAGAGTGCAGTGGCACACTCATGGCCACCACAGCCTACACCTGCTGGGTTCAGGTGGTCCTTCCACCACAGCCTTCCAAGTAGCTGGAACCATAGGCATGCACCACCATGCCCAGCTAACTTTTTTTTTTTATTGTAGAGATGAAGTCTTACCATGTTGCTGAGGCTGGTCTCGAACCCCTGAGCTCAGGCAATTCTCTCGTCTCTGCTTCCCAAAGTGCTGGGATTAGAGATGTGAGCCACTGTGCCTAGCCAGCTTTATCTTTATCTTTCTAAAGCAAACTTTTGATGGTTTCTCCTTTTCCACTAAAAATCAGACTCCTGGCAAGTTGAATGCAACCCTGACAGCCTGGCATCCTGACACCTCAAATGCTCACCTCCCCAGCCTCTCCCGCTGCCTCTCCATGGGGGTTCCTGCTCACCCTACCAGAGCACTCCACATTCCCCATTCCCCAGAAACACTGCCAGCCCTCTGACCTGGAATCTCACTCCCCAGTCCTGACTCACAGCGGCCTCACTGGAGCTAACACCAGCCATCCCACTGCCAGTGAAATGCTCGCCACCCCCTGACCTCCATGGAGTCCTGGCCTCCCGTGGCTTGGCAGGACTGTTTACTTTCATAGATACAGAGGCTCCCTCAGGGCAGGGCCTGGGTCAGACACACCTTGACATCCCCACAGCACATTACAGAACATTCAACACATAGAGTATTAAATAAACACTCAATGTGCAGACTGACCGACCACCCTGTCAGTCCCAGGAGAGCTGCCATTCCTCATTGATCTCAGAGGAGGCCAGAGGGACTTACCCACAAACCGGAACTGGTTCGGAAACATATCAAAGAGCCCATTGCTGTGCATGGCAAAGAGGATGGCAAAGTAGACAGCCAGGCTGCCCCAGATGAAGAAGTGGTTGATAGCCGTCCAGTAGCCTGTGTCTAGACCAATCTGCAAAAAAACAGGTGTAGTCAGGCAGAGAGGTACCCCTAAAACCCCAGACAAGCCAGGCTCGGTGGCTCAGTCTGTAATCCCACACCTTTGGGAGGCTGAGGTGAGTGGACTGCCTGACCCCGCGGGTTCGAGACCCGCCTGGGCAACTTGGCGAGACCTCATCTCTACAATAAATCAAAAAACAGCCGGGCGTGGTAGCGCGCGCCTGTAATTCTGGCTACTGGGAAGGCTGAGGCGGAAGGATCGCCGGAGCCTAGCAAGTCGAGGCTGCAGTGGCCGGGAGCGGCCACTGCACTCCAGTCTGGGCGACAGAGTGAGACTCCAACTCAAAAAAAAAAAAAAAACCCCAGACGCCCTCTCTGAAAGAGAACTGTGGTGCCCAGGGCAGCCCCGGGGACAGGAGGCTCACGCCTTCCAGAGAATGGGGGCGTTCCCAGACTGCCTCATACCTGCACGCTAACCACGATGACCAGTGATGTGGCCACAGTGACTGCAAAGGACTGGTAGTCGGCCAGCTGGGTGCCATCATCCCGGGTGGCCTCGGCAAACACCCCATAGGGAATGAAGAACATAAGCACAGAGGTGTAGATGCCCTGCGCGATGCAGATGAAGAACTCCCGCTTGTTGAAGAGAAGGTTCAACTGGCCAGGCTCGTACAGCTTAGGGTACTCCATGCTCCGCTGCTCAGGGACATCCTGCATGGGAGGGCCACAGGGACCAGGAGGTCTCAGAAGCTGCCGTCTTAACTTAGGATGGCCAAGGGCAGACTCTGTCTCTGCCTTCTTCTTTCCAAAGTCTTTGGCAGCTACGACCAACCTCAAGCCAACTGCCCCCAATCAATCTTTGTTCAGCAACCCAGGGGAATCACAGACCAGCGGCAGCGGAGAGGGAGAAGCAGTCACACCCACCCCAGCTGAAAAAATTGCCTTCCCAGGGACCACAGGCAGTGGGCACGAATGTCATACCTGCCATATAAGTGTAACACCTCCAAGCAGTATCCTTCCCCCCAATCATCGAACTCCCCCATACCTGATCAAAGACCCCCATAGCCAAGACTGGGAGAGAGGTGTACACGATGTTATACAGGGTGATGAAATACTGATCATAGACGGTCTGGAAGAAAACCAGGAATGAGAGCAGAATCAGTCTGCAAGCTTTCTTTGCTACAAATAAAGCTCAGGAAAACAGCTGATGCTATATACAGGCAACCCCAAGACACTGTCTTGAGCTCCCTTGGCACTCCATCAACAAGTTTTTTTTTTTTTAAGTCAGAGTCTCACTCTGTCGCCCAGAATGGAGTGCAGTGGCATGCTCACAGTCACCCCAGCATCAACCTGTTGGCTCAGGCAATCCTTCCACCTCAGTCTTCCAAGTAACTAGAACTACAGGTGCCTGCCAACACACCATGCTAATTTTCTTTATTTATTGTAGAGGTGAAGTCTTGCCAAGTTGCCCAGGCTGGTCTCAAACCCACGGACTCAGGCAATCGTCTCACCTCAGCCTCCCAAAGTGCTGGGACTACAGGCGTGAGCCACCACACCCGGCCTCAACAAGCATTTTTTTTTTTTTTTGAGTTGGATTCTCACTCTGTCACCCAGCAGAGTGAGAACAGTGGCACACTCACAGTCACCACAGCCTCGACCTGCCTGGGTTCAGGTGAGCCTTCTGCCTCAACCTTCCAAGTAGCTGGAACTACAGGTACGTGCCACCATGCCTGGCTAATTTTTTGGTTTACTGTAGAGATGAGGTCTCACCAAGTTGCCCAGGCTGGTCTCAAACCTGTGGGCTCAGCTCAGCTTCTCAAAGTGCTAGGATTACAGGCGTGAGCCACCATGCCCGACCAATAAGCATTTTTAAATGTATATACCAAGCTGGGCATGATGGTAGATACAGTATTCTGGGAGGCCAAGACAAGAGAACTGATTAAGCTCAGGAGTGTGAGACCAGACTAAGCAACATAGCAAGACCCTGTCTCTACAAAGAAATAAAAAAAGTAGCTGGACGTGGTGGCATGGGCCAGTACTCCCAGCTACTCAGGAGGCTGAGGCAGGAGGGTCACCTGAGCCCAGGAGATCAAGGCTGTAGTGAGCTGTGATCGTGCCACTGTACTCCAGCCTGAACAACAGAGTCAATACATTATAAAATACATAAATAAAATAAAATGTATATACCAGACAATAGCTAGGCCCTGGGAGACTGAGTGATGAACAAGACAGATAACAACCTCTGCCCTGAAGGAGTTTATAGATTGTCAGCACAGCGGACTGGGAAGGCTAACTACCTGGGCCGAGAAGCCGCAGAAGAAACCAAACCAGAAGTGGACCATGGTGAAAGCAAAGTTCTTGTAGAAAAAATAGCAGAGGAACTTGCACATGCGCAGGTAGGACCAGCGCCCATGCACCAGCAGGAGGCGCTGCAGGAACTTGAACTGGGAAAAGGAGTAGTCGGAGGCCAGGACAGCCTGGATCCCTTCCTGTCCACTGATGCCCACACCAATGTGAGCCGCTGCAGAGATAAGAGACGACAAGGTAAGGATGGCCACACACCCTCGATCTCACCAAGTTACAGCCCCCCCCATCATTCTACTCTGGTCCAGAGACCTCAGCGGGTGCCCTCCCCATACTAGCACCCAGCCTCCACTCCTGCAGAGTCCACACTCACTTTTGATCATGCTGACATCATTGGCTCCATCCCCAATAGCAAGTGTCACAGCCTTCTTGTACTTCTTAACCAGTTCCACCACCTGTGCCTTCTGCAAGGGGGTCACTCGGCAGCAGATGACAGCTTTGCAGGCACACGCCGTCTCCAGAAACTCCAACTCCATGTCTGCCTCCAGCGCGTGAGCCTGGAACACAGAGACCTGAGAAAGCCACAGTCTTCCCAGAAAACACCTGGAGTCTCCACCCTTCCCAGGTCCCTTTGAGATCACACCCACCCACTGAAGCCAGGAAAAATGAGAACAGGATGAAGCACAAAATCTGATGGAAGGCTGGGCATGGTGGTTCCCACCTGTAATCCCAGTGCCTTGGGAGGTCAAGGTAGGAGAACTGTTTGGGCCCAGAAGTTTGAGACCAGCCTGGGCAACAAAGTGAGACCTTATCTTTACAAAAAAAATAAAATTAAAAAATGAGCCAGGCATGGTGGCACATGCCCATAGTCCCAGCGACTCAGAAGGCCTAGGCAGGAGCATTGCCTAAGCTCAGGAGGTGGACGCTGAGTGGGCCATGATCATGCCATTGCACTCCAGCCTGGGTGACAGAGTGAGACTCTCACTAATAAATAAATAAACAGCCTGGCATGGTGGCTTACGCCTACAATCCCAGCACTTTGGGAGGCCAAGGTGAGAAGATTGCCTGAGCCCACGGGTTCGAGACCAGCCTGGGCAACTTGACAAGACAATAAATCAAAAAACTACAATAAATCAAAAAATTAGCGAGGCATGGTTGTGCGTGCCTATAGTTCCAGTTATTTGGAAGGCTGAGGTGGAAGGATCACCTGAGCCCAGCAGATCAACGTTGGGGTGGCTGGGAGTGTGCCACTGCACTCCAGCCTGGGCGACAGAGTGAGACTCCAACTCAAAAAATAAACAAACAAACAAAAGCTATAGGAGACAAATGCTGCTTGGCAAGACACCACCCTGGCTAAAGACAGCGACACTTACCAGGCTGTGACCATTGATGACCAGGGCGTACTCCCCAGCGACAGCTTCCAGGACAGAAGTGAGCTTGGAAGAAGACAGTTTCTCCTGGTAGGTAAAGCCGTTGCCTACCGCACGAGATGAGTCCATCATCTTCTCCCGGGCTTTCCTATGAGGGTGGAGATAAGATGGCAGTGGTTGTCCAGGACAGCTGTGAGCAGAAGGGACTCCAGCCTAAACAGGGTACAAAAGTCCCCGCCCAGCCCCTGGCACAGTGCAGAGCCTCTCCCTTGGTCCTCCTATATACCTGAGCTCCTCGCGCACCTCCAGGACGGTATGGCCGGTGACCATGAACACCTCTGTCATGTCGTCCGTCAGCATCTTGCAGGAATAGCCAATGTTCACGGCTGTCTCTACCAAGAGATAACGCAGGAGCTACGGACAGGTACCCAACAAGGTCAGACTCTCTCCTGCCTGGCATCCTTGGCTCCATGCAAGAGTCCAACAGGCGACTGTCCAGAGGCAATCCCTCTGCGCTGCTGGCTCTCACCTTGTTTGTCTCCGGTGAGCACCCAAATCTTGATGTTGGCCAGCGTCAGGAGGGCAATGGTCTCAGGAACCCCTTGCTGAAGTTTGTCCTCGATGGCCGTCGCACCCAGCAGCTGGAATACCACAAGCGTCAAGGATCCCTGACGTGAGAATCACAGGCAAGAGTCCTCTCTGCCCACCCCGGCCCGTTCTGCAGCCTGTACCATCATGTCGCTCTCAACTTCCTCGTAGATGTTGGCCAGCCTGTCCTCCCGGCTGTCCTGGGCCAGGCTGGCTTGGAGGCGGCGCTCAGCCCACTCCTCGTAGTACTCCTCATCCAGATCCTTGTAGGCCAGGACCAGAGTCCGCAGCCCCTCCCCTGCGTACTCCTGGAGGCAGATTCAGGAAAGCCACACCCAAATTAAGCCAAGAGAACTCATATACAGCACAAGGACAGCAATGAACAGTGTTGTACTGTCCAGTGGAAATCCTCTAATTCTAGAAGGTCTCAGAACACACACACAAAAGAGGCAGCTATGTGACATGGATGTGCGTTAATTTTCCTAAATGTAGTGACCACTTCACTGTGTGTATATGTACACTGAAACATCATATTGTATACCTTAGATCTTGTTTTGTTTTGTTTTGAGTCGGAGTCTCACTCTGTCACCCAGGCTGGAATGCAATAGCATGCTCACAGCCACTGCAGCCTCGGCCTACTGGGCTCAGCTGACCCTTCTGCCTCAGTCTTCCAAGTAGCTGGAACTACAGGCATGTGCCACCACACCCAGCTAATTTTTTGATTTATTGTAGAGATGAGGTCTTGCCAAGCTGCCCAGGCTGATCTCAAACCCATGGGCTCAGGCAATCCTCTCACTTCGGCCTCTCAAAGTGCCTGGTATTATAGGTGTGAGTCACTGCGTCCAGCTGAATTTTTTTTTTTTCCCTGAGTTGGAGCCTTACGCTATTGCCCAAGCTGGAGTGCAGAGGCACGGCCAGGGCTCACTGCAGCCTTAACTTCCTGGGCCCAGGCAATCCTTCAACCTCAGCCTCCTGAGTAGCTGGAACTACAGGTGCATACCACCACACTCAGCTAATTTTTTTTTTTTTGTATATATTAGTTCTTTTTTTGTTGTTGTTGTTAAGGGTCTCACTCTGTCACCCAGGCTGGAGTGCAGTAGCACACTCACGGCCACCCCAGCATAGACCTGCTGGGCTCCGGTGACCCTTCTGCCTCAGCCTTCCAAGTAGCTGGAACTATAGGCACGCACTACCATGCCCAGTTAATTTTTAATTTATTGTAGAGATGAGGTCTTGCCAACTTGCCCGGACTGGTCTCAAATGCGCAGGCTCAAGCAATCCACTCGCTTTGGCCTCCCAAAGTGCTGGGATGACAGGCTGAGCCACCAAGCCCGGCCTATATATGAGTTCTTACTACATTGCCCAGGCTAGTCTTGAACTCTTGGCTCAAACAATCCTCTTACCTCGGCCTCCCAAAGCGCTGGGATTACAGATGAGCCACCACGCCCAGTCCTGTATACCTTAAATTTATACAATAAACCAAAACAAACAAACCCTACCCTCACAACCCTGAGAGCAGCAGCCGGCCCCTCCCATCTTCACACCTACATTGAGGTGGTCCATGGTAGTGTGGAGCAGTTCTTGGGTGGAGTGGTGGAGTCTGTCCAGCAGGATGGTGTCAGCCCCTTTGCAGTAGAGTCGGATCTTTCCCTCTGGATTCCTCACTATGAAGGGGACAGGGGGAGAAAGTGCCAGAAAAATTCAGGGAGGGAAGACCTCCAACCCGCACACATTGACAAGAGCTACCCGGCACAACTCATCCACTCCAGGCCCATATGCTGACCCCCAGCACCCGGCCCTGGCCTCACCTATGACTGACATTCGCTTGCGGATATTGTTGAAGTCCAGGATGGCCAGCAGCTGGTAGGTGATGGCGGTGCCCATCTCGTGCACGGTGATTGTTTTGGGAGTACGAGAGCGGAATACAAAACCAAAGTTCCTGGCTGCAGTGACCAGGGCGCCCTCGTCTGGGGACTGAGCTTTGTAGTACAGCTCTCCTGGGTAAGAGGAAGAACACATGCAGTGTTTAAGTGGCCGCCCTCCCAACCACGCGCCCCACCCAGGAAGCCTCAGCCAGCCGCAGAGTAGGCAGAGCCCAAGGACACCAGTCAGACCACGGGAGAGCACAAGTCAGCTCCCAGGCTCACCTTCATTCTTTTCTTCTGACATGACAGTATGACACAGGGAAAGGAGACGGAAGAACTCGTGTGTGTGGGGGTCCCCCATCTTGACAGCCTCCAAGAGGCTAGGGTCCCAAAATAAGAACTTCTTGTCGGCCAGGGGATTGAAGGAAAAGTTGACAGGCTCAGGCCTCTGGAACAGGTAAGAAGGCTCTTAGGAAAGGCTGGGTTGCCAGGCTGCATCCCAGGTAAGGGGCCGTCCCTGCCCTCCCAACTCTCAGCGGGACCTCGCAAAGTCCTGTCCACCACGGTTCTCAAAGTTGCCACTTCTGCCACCAGTTATTCCTTAAAACAACCATTTCTCCAAGCAACTTCCACTTCCTGCCCAGACAATGCACCACTCCTGACTGCACCCACTGCCTTCCAGTCTGGCCCGTTTCACTGGCACACAGGCTTATGGGCACTGGATCTTACCTCTCCTAACTCCGCTTTGTGCCCCAGGACATCGAACACATCACCTGAACACAGCAAGACAGAGAAAGAGGCAACGTCAGAACTGGAGGTCTCCAGAACAGCAGGGGGAGAACAGCAGGGAGAGGCTTCCAGTGCAGAACCCTGCAGGCACCTGAGACCCGAGACCCAAATGGGTGAACCCATGTCACACTTGCTCACTGCGGACTTGAGGGATAGGAGGCAGCAGGCGCCTTGGATCCCAACACCCTCGGACCCTGGCCATGACAGAGCCATGGTATCCACTATTCCCCACCTCGCACCACCCCCCAGCACCCTTCCTTCAGGGCACTTCCAATCCTCCTCGTCTCCCACCCAAGACTCCCAGGCATCCCACACCCATTAGGCCTGTGCAGCAGACAAGCCACACGCCAGCCACAGGTATAGGTTAGTACAAAAGCAGTCACAGGTGGGGCTCACGCTGTGCACACAATTCAGCCCACACGCTGCCCCAGGCCATCCCGGCAGTTCAGCCACAGGCCACTGCAGCAGGCCACACTGGCAAGACCATGGCCACATTCCTGAGACTCACAATGGGCCCCAGTGGTGACAGGGAAGACTCTAGACTCAGCTGGGGCAGCCAAGGTCCCATCTGGCCAGGATGCCCAGAGGCTTGTGTTTTGGGCTTCACTTCAAACAGCCAAAGTGTTTCCCTACAGCCTAAAGCTGAGACCAGCATGAGGCTTCAGGGGAGGAGGGCAAGGGGAGGACTCTCAGTAGCTGCTTCCTGACACAGGATACAGAATGGACCCTTTCGAGGTCCCTAAGACCCAAGTAGGAAGAAAAACCCAATGTCAAGGCAAACGTGGAAGCCCCAGTTCTCCCAGGCGAGATACAGGCCCCCAGGCCCCGGTGGCACCGCCATACCATAGCTGTGGCCATTGATGGAGCACTTGTTGAAGACCATGATGTTCTGTGTGAGGGTGCCCGTCTTATCGGAGAAGATGTACTCCACCTGGCCCAGCTCCTCATTCAGGGTGGTGGTGCGGGCCTCCGCCGGCGTCCGCTTCTTCATGCAGAACATCTTCTTGTCCCAGTTGATGAAGTAGCTGTGGCCCAGACGGATGACCTCCACACTGCACAAGGGACAGGAGGTGAGACCCAGGTCGAGGAGGGGAGGAGGCGCCCCACCCCCACGGGCCTTGGCTGCAGGCCCTCTGCCTGGGGAGAGACGAGAACGGAGAAGACATCTGGGCACCTGGGTGGGCAAGGGCAAGGGCAAGGAGAGCCTGATGGTGGAGAAAGGAACCCCCGACCCCGACACTCTCCAGACAAAGAGGTGCAAGGGCCTGGGCAGGAAGGATGGACGGCACGGGTGCAGGAGGAAGAGGGACTGTGGACAAGGCACTCAGCCAGCTCTTACCTCAGGACTAAAATACAGAAACCATGCAGAGAAAAACAAGAGAAAGTGCGAGAGGGAAGGGAGAGAGAAAAAAAGAGAGAGAAATAATGAGGGTGCTGTACACGCCACAGCAACCCAGACTTCCCCCTCAAAGAGGGGCCATGCTGGGCAAGACAGTAGACAAGGCCTGAAGCCCACTCCTTGCTGCCCCAGCACCAGCAGGGCACACCCCCAACCCAGGGCACCGGCACCACACCCTAACTGCTTCAGAAAGAGCCCAAGGCAAAGCTGAGGAGGGACCCTGAGGATCTGGGGTGATCCCAGTTGACAGTGGCTCGGTACTGTAACATCTCCAGGTCACAGCCTCTTCTTGGCTAATCAGTGCCTCCGGGACACCAGCTGTTAACATTCCAGAAAGGACCCTGTGTTTAGCCCCAGTGCAGCTGAGCAAGGGGGCCGTATCTGGATCCCTGTTTCCATCCTGACTGAGACTCCTATCAGGATTCCACTACCAGGCAAAAAATGAGATAGCTGGAAAGGTCCTCAGAGCTTTTTCTATACTGGTTCATCAACCTCCCCTCTCGGCCACCCCCAAACGTATATTCTGCAACCAGGTGAGACTCGGAAAACTATCTTAGGCAGTGACCAAAGGCTTTGGGGAAACTTAGATACATAATGTAGACAGCAAAGCCCATAAATAGTAAAGCAAAATTAGGCTGTAAGCAAAACACATTTAAATAGTAATGAGGAGGCTGGGCTTGGTGGCTCAGCCTGTAATCCCAGCCTGAGGCCGAGGGGAGGCTGAGGGGAGTGGATTGCTTGAGCCTGTGGGTTCGAGACCAGCCCGGGAAACATGGCAAGACTTCGTCTGTACAAAAAAAAGACCCGCCTGGGCAGCGAGACCTCATCTCTACGATAAATAAAAAAATCAGCCAGGCGTGGTAGCGCATGCCTGTAATTCTGGCTACTTGGAAGGCTGAGGCGGAAGGATCACTGGAGCCTGGGCAACAAAGTGAGACTCCCACTCAAAAAAAAAAAAAAAAAAAGCCGGGAGCAGTGGCTCATGCCTATAATCCCAGCATTTTGGGAGGCCAAGGTGAGAGGATTGCCTGAGCCCACGGGTTTGAGACCAACGTAGGCAACTTGGTGAGACCTCATCTCTACAATAAATCAAAAAAATTAGCTGGGCATGGTGGCACACGCCTGTATTTCCAACTACTTGGAAGGCTGAGGTGGAAGAATCGCTTGAGCCCAGTAGGTCGAGGCTCCGGTGGCCATGAGCATGCCACTGCACTCTAGTCTGGGCAACAGAGTGAGACTCCAACTCAAAAAATAATAATAATAATTAGCTGGAAGCCGGGCTCAGTGGCTCAGCCAGTAATCCTGTGCCTTTGGGAGGCTGAGGTGAGTGGACTGCCTGAGCCCGCGGGTTCGAGACCCGCCTGGGCAACTTGGCGAGACCTCATCTCTACAATAAATCAAAATGAGCCGGGTGTGGTAGCGTGTGCCTGTAGTTCCAGCTACTTGGAAGGCTGAGGCGGAAGGATCGCCAGAGCCCAGCAGGTCGAGGCTGCGGTGGCCGGGAGCGGCTACTACACTCCAGTCTGGGTGACAGAGTGAGACTCCAATTCAAATAATAATAATAATAATAATTAGCTGGGCATGGTAGCACACACTTGTAGTTCTGGCTACTTGGAAGGTTGAGATGGAAGGATAGCTGGAACCCAGCAGGTTGACGCTGAAGTAGCCATGAGCGTGCCACTGCACCCCAGCCTGGGTGACGGAGTGAGACTCCAACTCAAATAGATAAATAAATAAGTAAATAGCAATGAGGGTCTAGAGCTACAATGATAATGATGAGCATGCTACCACCCAATATGTGTACAGTAACTTAATTTTCAAACTACAGCCAGGCATGTGTCTCACACCTGCAATTCCAGCACTTTGGGAGGTCAAGGCAGGAAAATAACTTGAGCCCAGGAGTTCAAGACCAGCCTGGGCAACATAGTAAGACCTCATCTCTACAAAAAAATAAAAAAAATTAGCCAAGCATGGTGGCACGTGCCTGTAATCCCAGCTATTCAGGATGCTGAGGTGGAAGGATCACTTGAGCCCAGTAGGTCAAGGCTGTGGTGGCCATGAGTGTGCCACTGCACTCCAGCCTGGGTAACAGAGTGAGACTGGGCAACAGAGTAAGGCTCCAACAACAACAACAAAAAATTAGGCGGGCATGGTGGCGTGTGCCTGTAGTCCCAGCTATTCAGGATGCTGAGGTAGAAGGATTGCCTGAGCCCCGGAGGTCAAGGCTCCCATGAGCTATGATTATCATGATCACGCCACTGCACTCCATCCTGGGCAACAAAGTGAGACCTCAACTCAAAAATAATAATAATAAGATAAAATATATTTTCCATTCCAGCATCTTATATCAAGACATCCCAGCTGGGCATGGTGGCTCACACCTGTAATCCCAGCACTTTGGAAGGTCGAGGTGAGAGAATAGCTTGAGCCCAGAAGTTCGAGACCAGCCTGGGCAACATGATGAGAACTCATCTCTACAAAACAAAAAATCAAAAGAATAAGCCAGGGTAGTGACACATGCCCGTAGTCCCAGCTACTCAGGAGGCTGAAGTGGAAGGACTGTCTGAGCCCAGGAGGTTGAGGCTGCAGTGAGCTGCGATCATGCCACTGTACTCCAGCCTGGGTGACAGAGTGAGACCCTGACTCAAAAATTAATAAATACATTCATACATAAATGAGTAAAAATCTGTATGTATTAAGATGTCCCTAAAAAGAAGATAAAACAGGTCTTATTGTTCCTATGTTACTGAGAAAACGGAAATCACATGAAGCCTCAGCGACTGGATTTGCCCAAGGTCATGGCCAGTGAGCAGGCAGGACTAAAGCAAAAACCTTCTGACTCTCCTCTCTGTGCCCTGAAAGAGCTCAAACTGTCCTCCCTCACACAGAAACACTTCACTTTCTATACACTATGGTCAGCAGTAGCATTTGGGGCAAGTGGGGAAGGCTTTTGGGGAATCTGTGTGAATAAAAGATAGAAGACGGGAAGAGTTCCGAGCACCTCCACAAAACACTTCCTAAGAAATGCCACAGGCTCCCTCATCTCAGGTGCAGGGCACTCAGTAAGAAAGAGACTTTCTCCTGGCCATTCTTCCTTCCTCCACTTCTTTCTGCCTCCCCTTTCTGATGCCTGCTAATGTTCCCTTTACCTCAAACATTCTAGATTTATGTTGCACACTACTTCCAGCCAACACTTCCTAATGCATTCTTTAGATTTTTTTAATTGTTTTTTTGTTTTTTTTTTTTGAGTTGGAGTCTCACTCTGTCGCCCAGACTGGAGTGCAGTGGCCGCTCCCGGCCACCGCAGCCTCGACCTGCTGGGCTCCAGCGATCCTTCCACCTCAGCCTTCCAAGGAGCTGGAACTACAGGCACGCGCTACCATGCCCGGCTAATTTTTGATTGATTGTAGAGATGAGGTCTCGCTGCCCAGGCGGGTCTCGAACTCACGGGCTCAGGCATTCCACTCACCTCAGCCTCCCAAAGGCGCGGGATTATAGGCTGAGCCACCGAGCCTGGCTCCGGCTGATTTTTTTAACTGTTTGAGTCAGAGTCTCACTTTGTCACGCAGGCTGGAGTACAGTGGCACAATCACAGTTAACTGCAGCCTCAATCACCTGGGCTCAGGCAATCCCTGCACCTCAGCCTCTCAAGTAGCTGGGACTATGGGTACGTGCCACCACACTCAGCTAATTTTTAAAAAAAATTTTGTAGAGACGAGTTCTCACTATATTGCCCAGACTGGTCTCAAACTCCTGGACTCAAGCAGTCCTCCTGCCTCGGCCTCCCAAAGTGCTGCGATTATGCACGAGCCACCGTGCCTTGTCTAGATTTTTTTTTTAATGCATTTTTTTTTCTTTTTCCTTTTTAGGTGGTGGGGGGTGTTCCGGTCAAAACCAGAAAACCTGTTAGACAAACTCTAAAACAGTTACAACACTTAGAATGCATTTTTAGAACACATTCTTTCAATGTTTTCCAAAAACCTTTAATGGTTTACTAAGTACAAAGTCCACAGGCAAAGATTCAAGGGCCTCCACAAGCTGGAGCAAGCTGTTTCCACTCTTCCTCCCACACCCCTCACCAGGCCCAGACCCTCACCCAACTGTTCCATAAGCCACTCCCAGGTTCCCAACCCAGTCCCTCTCCCCTTCCTGTCCTTTGCGGCTCCACCCTCACCCATCCCAGTCACCACTGAAAGCCCAGAGCAACTGCCACCTCTACAAAGATGTCCTCCCTGATTGACTGCCAGAAGCAACACTCTTCCAGTCCTCCTGACACTCTGCGCCTCCCACGTGGTTATCTCGATCTGCCACTGTTCAGCTCTCCCCTCCTAGACCCGTGTGCTGCTTCTGAAGGCAGAGACCACCTCACAAGTCTGTGTCCCTTTATTTCACACAGAAGACTCCAGGTAGAGTTCTACAGCACTTGTTTCTGTTTTGTTTTTTTTTTATTGGAGTCTCACTCTGTCACCCAGGCTGGAGTGCAGTGGCACGCTCATGGCCACCGCAGCTTCAACCTGATGGCTCAGGAGATCCTTCCGCCTCAAACATCCAATTAGCTGGAACTACAGGCGTGCACCACCAGGCCCGTTTAATTTTTTCATTTATTGTAGAGATGAGGTCTCATCAAGTTGCCCAGCTTGGTCTCAAACCCATGAGTTCAGGCAATCCTCTTACCTTGGCCTCCCAAAGTGCTGGGATTATAGGTGTGAGCCACCACACCTGGCCTCTATTTTGTTTTTAATGTGTTTTGATTTTTCTTCCTCAACATAGGTGGCAACACAGCAACACCTCATCTCTACAAAAAAAAAAAAAAAAAACGAATGCCATGTCTGAGTCCAGGAAATGAAGGCTGCAGTGAGCTGTGATCGTGCCATTGCACTGCAGCCTGGGTGACAGAGTGAGACCTCCAACATCCTGCACACTTCTTTGCAAACAGTAGGCATGCAATAAATATGTGCTGAATAAATCAGTATGGCTTTTGCTCTAATGTAGTCTCACGTGCCAAGAAACTGTGGTTAAAAAGTTACCCTGGGGGGGGAGGGGGATGGAATTAACAGTAGCAAGTATCCGTCTGGAGATGGGAAAACACCTCTTATCAACAGGGTGCCTGAATGAAACGTAATTGTACACCTAACCCTTAACTGTACCCCACAAAACCATAATAAAAAATATTGATTAATTAAAAAAAAAAAAAGTTACTCTGCACACAAAGATAAACAGATAACATAAAATGTTCACAATCCAGGAAGAAGCAGACTTTAAGCTCCTTCTCAAGGATTTTATTTTCAGAGAAAAGTTTTTTTTTCTTTTTTTGAGTCAGAGTCTTACTCTGTCACCCAGGCTGGAGTACAGTGGCACACTCACAGCCACCGCAGCCTCAACCTGCTGGGCTCAGGCAATCCTTTCACCTCAGCCTTCCAAGTAGATGGAACTACAGGTGTGCGCCACCACGCCCGGCTAATTTTTTTTTTTAAATTTATTGTAGAGATGAGGTCTCACCAAGTTGCCCAGGCTGGTCTCAAACCAGTGGGTTCAGACAATCCTCTCACCTTGGCCTCCCAAAGTGCTGAGATTATAAGTGTGAGCCACTGTGCCTGGCCATTTTCATAGAAGAAGTTTTCTAAGGGACCACCTGGGCTCCCTGGTAGGCCCCAGGGGCAGAGAAAGCACGTACCTGACATACAGCGAAATGGGCACGACGGTATTAAGGATGATGATGTAAGACCAGAAGGAGAGGAAGCCAGAGAAAAAGGCACTGTCTACCGCCTCGTCCCAGGGCAGGTAGACCTGGAAGCGCATCCCAACTTCGTGCTCCCAGATGGCATTGCCAATGGCCAGGATCACCCCCATGCAGACCAGGAATCCGAAAATCTGGGGAAGAATGAGAAGCTGAGGCTGGGCTGACACTAAGGAAGCCCCCAAAACCAAGTACATCCCTGAAGGAAGTCTCCACTCGTACCCTGAGCTCTCAAAAGCTCAGGCATCTTTATTTATTTATTTTAGAGAGGAGGACTCACTATATTGCCCAGGCTGGTGTCAAACTCCTGAGCTTGAGCAATCTTCCCATCTTGGCCTCCCAAAGTGCTAGGATTACAGGTGTAAGCCACGATGCCCAGCCTCGGGAATCTTTAAAATGGCAGCAGCCGGGCACAGAGGCTCACACCTATAATCCCAGCATTTTGGCAGGTGAAGCGGAGAGGATTGTCTGAGCCCAGGGGTTTGAAACCAGTCTAGGCAACTTGGTGAGACCTTGTCTCCACAATAAATCAAAAAATTAGCCAAGGCTGGGCTCGGTGGCTCACAACTCTAATCCCAGCACTTTGGGAGGCCGAGGTGAGAGGACTGCCTGAGCTCAGGGGTTTGAGACCAGCCTGGGCAACTTGGCGAGAACTTATCTCCACAGTAAATAAAAAAATTAGCCGGGCATGGTAGCACACGCCTGTAGTTCCAGCTACTTGGAAGGCTGAG
>NW_007248739.1:46490-50693 GCF_000164805.1 Carlito syrichta
AAAAAAAAAAAAAAAAATTAGCCAGGCATAGTGGCTGAGGCCTGTGGTTCCAGCTACCTGCAATGCTGAGGGGGAAGGATTGCCTGAGCCCAGCAGGTGGAGGCCGTGGTGGCCATGAGCGTGCCACTGCACTCCAGCCTGGGTAACAAAGTAAGACTCCAACTCAAAACAAAAACAAAAACAAAGGCAGTATGCTTTACTGGACAGGTTTAGTCTGTCACTGACCATCACGTGGCCTGTTCTCTGAACACTATCGTATCCGTAGCATGGAGAACTTGCAATAGATGATAAGCTCCCAGTCAGGCAACCTGGAATCTTCAGGTGTCCTCGAAGATGGTAAGAGTGGGCGTGGCCAGGCACGGTGGCTCAATCCTGTAATCCCAGCACTTTGGAAGGCTGAGGTGAGAGGATTGCCTGACCCCAGGTGTTTGAGACTAGACTGGGCAACTTACTGAGACCTCATCTCCACAATAAATCAAAAAATTGGCTGGGTGTGATAGCGCGCTCTTGGAGTTCCAGTTACTTGGAAGCTGAGGTGGACGGATCACCTGAGTCCAGCAGGTCAAGTCTGCGGTGGCCTTGAGCATGCCACTGCACTTCAGCCTGGGCTGAGTGAGACTCCAACTCAAAAAAAAAAAACCAAGAAAAGAAACAAAACAGGAAGGATCTTGGTGCCCAATGACCACCAGGGGGCAATTCGAGCCTTTGCATGAGAGACTTAACCACACTCCCCCAGGTTGACTTTCCGCAAACTCTTTAAAGCCAGGGCGGACACTGTCTCACCAGAGGCCGGCCCCAGCCTTTGCAAGTTGGCATGTAGCGGGCAGGCAGCAGGCAGTAGGGACGCAAGAAGGGGAGGAGAGCCTGACAAGGAGCTCAGATTTCTAGCTAAACAAGAGAAGGATTCAGGAATTGCCAAAAAACGCAAACAGCAACTTTTCCTTTGGGACTCTTCATTCTTAGAAGTTAGGGGAAGACCCTGCTAACCTCTTCCAAATGGAAATTTTTCTTATAATTCCCTCTCCGTCCCCATGAAGGCCTCCTTGTCCCTGGCAAAAGCAAACAGAAGGTCACATGCTGCACTAAGGCATCATCATACCTAGAATTCAGAGAAGGGATGATTTGTTTTAGCTTTAAGTTGTTGATTCATGCACGTTCCTGAGGTTTTTTTAAAATAATATCTTCCGACTCTAAAAGGAGCCTGAAAGAAACACTGCCTCTGAGTAACTGACCTGCCAGTGGCTTTAAAGTCAAACCTGAAGCCAAGTGAGCCAGGAAGACGAGAGCCAAGTAGAAGCAGAAGACCAGAGGCAGGGACCCAGATGTGGGAAGCCTTACCCAGAGCACCAGTGTATTCATGAGGCGATCAATACTTGTTCTTTTGAACTTTGTCCTGCCGCTATTCTGCATCAGCTTAGTATCAGGACCTAGAAAAGAATGAGAAGGGCTGGGAATGCCAAGTGGCGCATCTGCCTTGGTTTCTCCCCTGACCCCCAGACTGGAGAACAGGGTGGAACAGAGACACTGGCTGGACAAGAAGCTTGTATTCAAGGCTGGAGGCTTTTACCTTACACATCCTACCAAACCACAAGGCTCTTCCCTCCTCCCAAGGGAGGGCTGGCTGAGTCATGACCTCTTACCCTTCTTTCTTTGGTTGCTAGGAGACTCACCTGCAAAGATGACCAGCCCAAAGCACCACTCAGTGTTTCGCAGCACACAGCCCCGCAGGAGCATGTTCTGGTTGCTCAGGGAGAACTTGTTTTCCTTCCAGTAGAGGGTTCCACTGAATTTGTCCAGCTTGTTGTTGGGAGGTTCGCAGATCACTTCACCTGAATGGGAGACAAGGGTGCCACTGCTCAAGGTCCCGTTCTACAGCCTGACCACAGGACAAACAGAGAGAAAAAGCACCTGTGGGAAAGGATGTAAGAACTTGAGTCCCTCCTCGCGCTGCTGGTGGGAGCGGGGAGCCGATGAGGCTTTTCAGGAAAAGGATGAGACAGCATGAAAGAATACGAAGGGGTTCTCAAAAATTCAGAACTTACTTATAAAAAACTGTGCATTTATTCTTGCATGTTTAAACTTTAGTCACCTTCAAAGTATTTTCCATTTGATGCAATACACCTATCAAGACGCTTTTTCCACTGCTCAAAAGTTTTTATACTTGTCAGTTGGTTTTTTTCCGATCCAGAGTCTCACTCTGTCGCCCAGGCTGGAGTGCAGTGGCATGCTGCTCACAGCCACTGCAGCCTCTACCTGCTGGGCTCAGGTGATCCTTCCGCCTCAGCCTTCTAAGCAGCTGGAGCTACAGGCATGCACCACCATGCCCAGTTAATTTTTCGATTTATTGCAGAGATGAGGTCTTACCAACTTGCCCAGGCTGGTCTCAAACCCATGAACTCAGGCAATCCTCTCACCTCAGCCTCCCAAAGTGCTCAGGCGTGAGCCACAGCACTCGGCCTGCATTTGTCCATTCTGATGTCTTTTAGTGCTTCTGTCATTTTTTGTTTTACCTTTTCCACCCACCCAACTGGGTATGGTGGTGCTCGCCTGTAGTCCCAGTTACTTGGAAGGCTGAGGGGGAAGGATCCCCTGAGCCCAGGAGGTCAAGGCTGAGGTGGCCATGAGTGTGCCACTATACTCTAGTCTGGGCCACAGAGTGAGATTCTGACTCAAAAATAGAAAAGGGGGGGACAGGCACGGTGGCTCACACCTATACTCCCAGCACTTTGGGAGGCCAAAGTGAGTGGACTGACTGAGCCCGCGGGTTGGTGACCAGCCTGGGCAAGTTGATGAGACCTCGTCTCTACGATAAATAAAAATATTAGCCAGGCATGGTGGCTGAAGTTCCAGCTACTTAGAAGGCTGAGGCAGAAGGATCACCTGAGCCCAGAAGGCCTAGGCTGTGGTGGCTAGGAGCATGCCACTGCTCTCCAGCCTGGCTGATAGAGTGAGACCACAACTCAAACACACACACACACACACACACACACACACGTAACATATATCATTATTCTGAACTAAGAAACAAAAGGAATAAGCTGAATTTCTCAACATGCACAGTAAGTGGGGAGTTATCAGTCAGCCACAGCCAGCTGATGATCAACTGAAATGATCACCAACTCAAAACCACATGGTAGCCACCGGGCATTCCCAACACTCCCAGTCCCCAAAAAGTCCAGGAAGTTACATAATCATGGCGACAAGAAGCTGAAAGGGAAAGGTACCATTTAAACCTCAAAACCCAATTCTCCTATTCTACCTGAAGGCTGCTTTCCGAGACTACTCACCATCAAACTTGGCAAGCTTACTGGTGTCTCCCAATTCCGAGGTGACTGGAATTGCCTGACGTACTTTCATGTTGGTCTCTCTGGAAAGACAGTATCCCTGAGTCTTGGCTCCCGCCACATCCTCTAGATTCTACCGGGGGCATCTAAACACAGGGCATAATTGCTGAGCCCAGAAACACTGGGTGGGTCACACTTCCACAAAGTCAAAGCCTTTCTTACCCCTGAATGTTCCAAGTTTAGATCAAGCCTAGACCTGGGAATCTCTTTCAAAGACAATGTCTTTAGCCCCAAGGAGATGAACAAGAGGACCAACACTAAGCACACCACTCACCCGTCGAGTTCCGCCGTCTCTATGTAACACAGCCCATGGGGCTCGCTGCTGGAAAGGAGAAGGAGATCCGCCTAGAGAGGAAAGCGAGAGAGAAGTCCAAATACCCACACCTCCACCCCCGGTGGACGCTTTCAGGATCACTCCTTCTACTGAGCATTCTTGGTCTACTTAGTTCTAAGTGTACTAATGGCCAGTTCCAGGCATATGAACATGACACAGAACATCTCCCACTCAAGAAAGTTTCCTTCCCTGGGTGTTTAAGAGGCAACAGCTGGGCATAGTGGCTCACTCCTGAAATCCCAGCACTCTGAGAGGCTGAAGTGAGAGAATCGCCTGAGCCCAGGAGTTCGAGACCAGCCTGGGCAACACAGTGAAACCTCATCTCTACCAAAAACAAAATAAACAAAATAAAATAAATTAGCCAGGTGTGGTGATGCACACCTATAGTCCCAGCTACTCAGAATACTGAGGTGGAAGGATCACCTGAGCCCAGGAGGTTGAGGCTGCCATGAGCTGTGGTTGCTGTGATCATGTCACTGCACTCCAGCCTGGGCAACAGAGTGAGACCCTGACTCAAAAAAAAAA
>NW_007248739.1:50713-53519 GCF_000164805.1 Carlito syrichta
AAAAAAAAAAAAAAAAAAAAAAAAGGAGGAACAGTAAATCAGGAAAGACACATCCCTTTCTGCCAAAGAAGAGGAAGAGCCCTGCAGGTTCAGGGGGTGCATTGTCTCTTACCGCTACAAACTGGTTATTTTCTAGCTTGATGATGTCACCAACACAAACATTCATCCACTGCTCTTGCTGGAGTCTGAGGTAATGAGCAGACAGTGGACAGCCTGTCAGTGGTTACAGAGGTTCCCGGGGACTCCACTTCCTCCCCAGAACCCTCAACTCCAACGGCACTCACATTCCATTGATCAGCACCTGAGACTGACGGTTATTCACCTGGTTATCACTCTTGTGGCGGAACTGAAAAGAAGAAACAGAAAAGTGAGACATCCTCTCCCGCCCAAGGGAACAAGATGACCAAGGAGCTCAGAGTACACTGCATCACGCTGCCTCACACACAACTGTTCACAGGCCAGCTCTCCCACGGACCACTCCTCCCTAGCCTCAGCAGAGATATCACGGATCTAGCTGGACCAGGTGAGGGATATCAAGGTCACCAATGGGTCATGCTGGGTGGAGGTGGCCGTGAGTAGGAGGTGGAGGTGGGAGTGGGGGCAGGTGACTGGGAAGAGGTAGAAGGAGAACAACTCACATAGTCATCAGTGGCATCTTTGACGGCTGTGATGGTGAGGACAAGAACCAAAGGCACAATGGTGGTGAACCAGGACAGGGATGAGATCTGTGGGATCAACTGAAAAGAGAAGAGAGAAGCTGCCTCTGAGGGCCACACGTGCTTTCTTGCCCCCAGACCGTCCGCATGCTTGGCTTTATTCAGCTTTGTGAGTTGCAAAGAATCTACTAGGGTCACTCACCTGCAGAATGAGAAGGAACAGGAAGTAGGTGTTGGCGACTTCCTGGAACTGCTCAAAGAGGTTGACAGGTAGGAAGGTGAGAATATTGTATTTGGAGGTCTTGATGCAGTTACTCTGAGGCAGTGGGAGAGAAGAGCATGAGGCAGCCTCCAACCCCAACCCAGAACCTTCTTCATCCTTCCCCAAACCTCTGTCCTCAAAGCCAGGAAACACAGGTGTGGGAGAGGGAAGGAGGCGGTGAGAGGGAGTCCCATGGGGTCCAGGGATTCCGCTTCACTGACAGGAGAAGGCATGAAAAATTCAGTACAGGAGCAGATGGAGCTATCAGAGGAGGCCGCCTCCCCCGCCCCCAAGCACTCCTCCCCTTCGGCCCTCAGTCCCAGCCCAGGATGTCCCTCTACCTTTCCCCTCTCCCACTCGGGAGCAGGCGCAGGTGGCCGAGAGTCACTCACCGCGTACTGGAATTTCTCATTGTATTCCCGGGCATTAGCCCGCGCCCGCCTTTCTTCTTCTGCAACACAAAGATGCTGCAGTCAGGAGAGGCACACTGAGGGCTGGACCAGCATGGGGTTCCCTAGTTCTTTTTAGGGAAGTTTTAAGGAGCTAGTGCGATGCCGGAGGAGCCTTTACATTCTTCCCTCTAGTCCACCTCTCACCGCCAGCCTGACCACAGGGCCCTGCAGGCTATATTCACAGGCCAGGACGATGCCCGCTTTTCCCCACCACCAACCTGCAAGGCCTTCCACTGGGAGCACTTAGTTCTCCCCCCTGCCCCCCACCTGGAATCTTAGCCATTAATATTCCTGGGAATCCCCAGACCCTTTGGGGACTATTACTAAAAGCATCCATCGTCATAATCAAAGAGCAGTAGTAAAGACGCAAGGCTCCCTTCCCCCTGGGGGCCACTGCAGGCCTAGCCATGGTAGACTCTCTCCCTAACCAGGGGGGCGGGGTAGGTGGCAAGGAGGGTCACTGTGCCCTGAAGCTGCTCTGCAGCAGCGTCCCAACCCCACGTGCAATCCCCCCGCAGGAGGTTCAGCTCGTCACATGTCACCAGCGGCAGCTTCTGACTGGCCCACAATGACATCACCTTATTTCAAAGCTCATCTTCAAGTGGGGGGACGGGTCAGAGATATGGGTCATGCAGACTGAGACAGAGATGGAGGAGGGAGGAATGAAATGTAACTGAAACAGTTGCTCTCTGGCTGGAAGCTTTCTTGAACCATCTGCACGCTTTCTCTGAAAGGGCTCAATTGTCAGTCAGTGACACCTATCTAGCGACATCTATCCTGAGCTCCTGCAGGTCGGGGACTGCAGGCACCAAGCTGGGGTCGCAGAACAAGGGGCTGCTATGAAGGGCTCCCAAGCCCGTCATCTCCTGGGGTTGCCACAACCCCATGCCATAAGAGGGTTAGGTAACTGGGTTAGGCAGGAAACATAATGCCTTAAACCTGTCCAGGAGCCCAACACAGCATTCCAGACCCCTTTCCGTTCCCCCTCCAAGACCCCTGCAGAGCACACTGCAGTAACAACACTCCAGGCCACAGCGTCCCCTGCCTGCCAAGCCACTTTATTCCCACAAACTTCCCTAGAGTGGGCCCCTTTGGCGGAGCCCTCTGCGCAATCCATCACCAAAGACCATGCAAAGGAGGAAGGCAGGGACTTCACCCTTCGGACCCAGGATCTCCGGGTCTGGAAGGAAGATCAGGGAAGGTTGGGGGGCTGCGGACAAGTGGATGTGGGGATTCGAGCGGGGAATAATGGGCGCAGGAGAGCTGCCTCCCGTTACCTGTCCCCCAAGAGGGCTTCTTTCGGCTCCAGGAGGGAGGCGCCCCGGCCCGGGCCCACTTCTCGGGCATCTCCTTGGGGACCGTCATGATCCCGGTGTGAGCGGGGGAGGGCAGACTGTGTGTCCGTCCTTGGCCTCAGCGGCGCCGACAGGGCGGCC
>NW_007248739.1:54044-56591 GCF_000164805.1 Carlito syrichta
GATGAGAGTGCAGGCGTTTCGGGGGGGGGGCTGGTGCTCAGCACCAACCCCGCAGAGAACCCAGCTCCAGGATTCTGCGGAAGAACTCGGCTTCCTGGACGCCCCCCGCAATGGGAAGGGGTTTCAACCTGCCCTTCCTGAAACCCACACCAGTGGACCCTTTTCCCTCTGTTCCCTGAGCCGAAACTGCACCCACTCAAATGGTTCCAGGGGTTTCCTGGCCTGTCTTACCTGGGGGGCGCTTTTTTGCACACAGTGCCATCTCACCCAGCAAGGTCCCAGCAATCCCATGGGAGACCCTGCAGGAAGGTGACAGACAAAGTGAGGTCAGGAAGCTGAGGGTAACCCTTCATTTCTCTCTTGAGACCCTTTCTGAAGGCTTTCTTCTCTGGCTCTGACCCTGCCCCTCCCCCAGGCTTCTGCCACCAGTGCCACCAACTCTCCCCTTAATTGCTCCATGGGTCCCTGAGAGAGAAAATGGAACTTCTCCACTGCCTTCCATCAAGCCTGAGCCTTCGATAACATGGGAAACTGAACGTTTACAGAAGCCAAGGCCTGCAGGGCAAGGAGGCAGGAGAAGGGACCACGTGTTGAAAATAGGACAGAGCTCTCAAGGTGTCCACCCCAGGGATAATGCATGCTCCCCTTTGCCCTACTGGTGGCAGTGAGTGGCGCCTGTGCTTACTAGAAAGCAGAGCTATTTCCCCCAGAGGGTGGGGTGGAGGGAACATACTCCAGGAAACACCTGGCAGGGCATCAGGAAACAGGGTGGGCAGGCTCCACCCTTCTCAAAATGCTTATAATTCCACCGTCACCCCACCCACTACTGGGGCTTTCATTATCACCTCCTCCAGGGGAGTCCACATTAAAGGGAGGTCCTCACTTCCTGCACAGACAGCCCCCAAACCGCATCCTCTCTGTTTGGGCCAGCCACCCTTCTCAGGCCAGCAGAGTGGTCTTCTCCACACTAGCAGGGAGTTTGTCTCTCCCTCTCTCCCACCCCAAGCCCAGTTCATTCAGCATGGCACTGGGTGCAGGCTCCAGAAGCATCGGTCAGACAAGCCTCTGCTTCTTTCCTCCTTCCCAGGTCCTTTCTCCTAAAAACGTATAAGGCCTGGCCTACAAGGCAGGGACCCAGAGCCCCATTCCTGTTCTCTGGCCTGGCCCAAAGGAAACTGCCAGCCAGTCAGCCCCCTTTCTCTGTCTGAGTGGAAGGCCTTTCACCCCTCCTCCTCCTTGGTTCCCCTGCCTCCAACCTACTGAGCACACCCCCCCAGCCTGCCAGCCCAAGAGATACTAATTGCCTGTCTGCCCAACCTCTATAATTACAGACTCTGGCCAGGGCCCAGTCACCCACACCAGTTCTCCCCTCACTAGCTCAGGCTCCCGCCCTGACCCCAGATCAGGCAACACGGAAAGCCAGGAGTCCTTTTTATCCCTGGCTCTCCCCAACCATGGCAGGCAAGGGTGCCTGGCTCAGGAAGAACCACCTCATCCACATGTCAGAGATGCCAAGCCCTCCTCCAGGGCCCCCAGCCCGGGTCTCCACCCTGTCTAGAGTGTGAGTCATGGGAGGGTGGGGCATGGAGGGAGGGGTTACAGGAAGGATGCCAGGGTGGGCGTCTTGGGTTCTGCAGCTAGCCAGATCCAGCCCCTGGGGCGAGGGGCAATCAACAAACATTAGCAGTCTGAAGATCTGGGTTTTCGGCCTAAGAAAGAGTTAAGGAAGGTGCTGTGACTGCTATCAGGAGTCTGAACTCCGACCAGGAAAGTTGTTTCACCTCTAAGACCATGGGGAGACTACAGCCGGCTTGGCTCTAGACTTCACCGGTTCTGGGGGGACGTGATGGAAGGGACAGGAAGGAGAGACCGGGGAACAGGGACCCCGTCTCACTTCTTCCCAGTCTCACACAGCCTGGGTTTCTGAACCGGTCAGGCCCATCAGCCACGTTGCCTTGCCCCGTCACCCGGCCCCAGCCCCCTCTGCAGCCACATTTGGGATAAAAATAGCCAGCCCGGGAAGGAGGCGACCGCTGTATGGAGAAAAACAGCTCCTCCTATCGGTTGGGTCCCGGCTCCCATGCAGCCAAGAGCCCTAAGGCTGACCCTCCTTTCAGAGGAGGCTGGAAACGGGAGGAAATGGAACCCACTCGCCACCAACACCAGCTCGGGCCACCGTCCCTCGCCAAGGACAGGACTCGGGGCTCCCTTCACAGCTCTGAGCGCCCATCCCGCCTGGCATCTCGGTGCTCTCCAGACACAGAGACCGCCCTTTACAGAGACAAAGCCTACCTACCCAAACTCCCTTCCTAGGCACCGAAACCCTCGGACCCGGGTCACTCCGGTCACCCCCACAACTCTGGGCGGCTCTCCGCTCCCCGCTGTCCCAGACGCTCCTCCGTGGCACCCCGCGCCGCTCTCCTGCGGTCCACGCGCCCCTTCAGCACCCCATCCTCCCGCCCACGGCAGCCTCCCGGTCTCCCCCATCCTCGGGTACCCCCACACCCCTTGCTCGCCAGTCATCACCCCCCTGCCCCGTCTCACCGC
>NW_007248739.1:56791-67349 GCF_000164805.1 Carlito syrichta
ACCCTTCCGCGGCTCGGCGTCGCCGGTCTGGGTCGCCCCCACGCGCATCCATCCGCCTCTTAAAAAAAAAATTCGGGAGGCGCGATAGTCCGGGGTTTTCTTCTTTAATCTGGAAGGAGACTAGAACACGGCCTTCTCTGCAAAAAGAGCATCTTCTGCAGGGTGGGGCGTGAGAGCTGCGGAAGCGCCAGGATTTTTTCCTCGGCGCGTTTCCCCTCAGCCCCACACTCACGCACCTCGCGGCCGTCCCGCCCTCGGCTCCTCTTCTCCACCTGCCCTGGATCATCTCACTGTATCTCATCCTCTCCTCGAATGACACAGCCCCGGAATGTCTAGATACAGAGTTGTGCCTCAGTTTCCCCTCCTTGCTCTCCCTGTCTCGAGTCGCGGGAACGGCGGTGGCGGGCCACCCCACCACCACGCCCCCTGGGTGGCGGCAGCTTCCCCGCCGACTACCCTTTGGGGGCGGAGGAATGTAGGGGGGACGCTCCTAGGAGGGCGAAGGCGCTGGGATGCTGAGGGCGGGGAGTCGGCACCAAGCTTTGGAAGGAAGTTCCCGGACTGTGCCCCGCCGCTGGAGGGGGGCCCCCTCCACCACCCGGCAGATTCCCTCCAGCCTCGTGGGTGCGCACCCTCTGGCGGCTACTTTCAGCCACTACGTTCCTAGAGGGCGAGGGTGAGAAAACCTGCTTGCGGGAGGAGGGGTTAAGGAGCTGGAGTCCCCGATCTTAACCTCTGCGGGTTCTCCTGGCCCAGGATCCTCCCAGCTTAGGAGGAAGGGGTAACTAGATGGGCAAGCAGAGGAGCCTCCCAGGAGGCACACACACACGCATTTCTTTTTTTCTTTTTGAGTTGGAGTCTCACTCACTCTGTCGTCCAGGCTGGAGTGTCAACTGTCACTGCAGCCTCAACCTGCTAGGTTCAGACGATCCTTCTGCTTCAGTCTTCCAAGTAGCTGGAACTACAGGCGAGCGAGCCACCACACTGATTAATTTTTTTTTTTATTGTAGAGATGAGGTCTCACCATGTTGCCCAGGCTGGTCTCGAACCTGTGCGCTCAGGCAATCCTCTCGCCTCCACCTCAAAGTGCTGGGATTATGGGCATGAGCCACCGTGCCTGGCTGGGTCTGATATATTAAAGAGAAAGAATATCTGTCTTGCTCCCAGGCAGGGTCGGTGGCTCTCTCCAGTGTCCGTGAGTGAAGTGATGGCCATCCTATCATAGTTTACACTCCAGCGTCTGCACTGCATGAGTTTCCAAGTCTGAGACTTTGTGTTGGGCAGACTCCAGATCCTGAGCCAGCTCTGAGTCCTCAGGGTGGTGCAGAGCCACCAGCAGCTGGTATGTGGCTGTGCCAAGGATGGCCCCTACCAGAGGGGCCACCACAGGCACCCACCACCAGCCATTACCAGCACTGGAAGAGAAAGACAAAAGGGAACAATCAGGATGACTTCCTTGGCTTCGCCCTCTACAAGGACCAGGGACAGTAACAAGAGAGCTCCCTAAACGTTATTCCTGGGGTTACAGACACCAGGAAGAGGAGTGTCTTGACACCGATGCATAGCTCTTAGAGCGAAGGGGACCCCAGGAGAACTTGGTCCAGCCTCTTGCCTTGGGGAATTAGCTGAATAGTCCCATTTTGCTGATGGCATCACAAATGCCCAAGTAGTGTGATGTGCCTAGAAACACAGCCTCTGAATCTTTTTTTTTTTTTTTTTTTTTAAGTCAAGGTCTCACTCTGTCGCCCAGGCTGGAATGCAGTGGAACTATCGTGGCTCACTGCAGCCTCTACTTCACGGGCTCAGGCAATCTTTCTGCCTCAGCCTCCTGAGTAACTGGGACTACAGGTGTATACCACCACATCCAACTAATTATTTATTTATCTGTAGAGATGAGATTTCACTGTGCTGCCCAGGCTGGTCTCGAACTTCTGGTTTCAAGCAGTCTTCTCATCTCAGCCTCCCAAAGTGCTGGGATTACAGGCATGAGCCACCATGCCTGACCAACCTCTAAATCTGAATGTTTCAGGAGGGGAAGGAGACAAGGGAGAAGGGGAGATCATGTGGTTTGGAGAAGGGACACTGTCCTAAGAGGCCAGGCTGGGGACCCAGAGCCTTAGGAGAGGAAAGTGAGTAGAGGTCGTCTCCCACCTGAAGACTTCGGGACCCCAGCCAGCCACGTAGGTGAAGAGCCGTGGGCCTAGGTCCCGGGCAGGGTTGAGTGGGAACCCGCAGTTGGCACCCATGGATAGTCCGATGACCAAGATCAGCAGCCCCACCACCACGGGCTCCAGACCCGCAGGGACCCCCTTGTTCCGCCTGTCCACGATGGCCAGGATCCCCACAATCAGCATCCCGGTGCCGACAACCTTGGGGTTGACAGAGACAGAGGGTCCCATCAGCTGCCAGGTGCTCCATCTGCCACCATCTCCGTGTCATTTGGCTTTCTCCAACACATACCAACTGGCTTTGTGAAACACAGGCAGCTGGGGATGGTGGGGAGGGTGCCAAGATAGAACCGATCCTATGCTCCACCCAGAGACTGAATAATAGGCTGGGTCCCAAGGGACAGGTCTCACCCCACATCTACCTGATCCAGGAAGCCATTGTTCAGAGACAGATAAGGAGCAGGATAGGTGGCAAAGATGGAAGCTGTCTCCTTAGGGCCGGTCACTGTCAGGTTCCCACCTGTGTAGTTCTGTAGGGCATCTGTGGAGGAGGGGAGACACCCAGGGTCCCCTCTTTCCACATCCAAAACTGTTCTGAAGCACCACTGCCCACACACAGGTGCCCCTGACCCTGTTCCCTCTGTTACCGTAGTAGAGGACATAGGTGGCTCCAGAAGCACAGAAAGCAGACAGCAGCTGCACCAGGCAGTAAATGGGGAGGTTGGCCCATGGGAAGCGGCCCAGGAGGCACATGGCCAGGGAGAAGGCTGGATTCAGATGGGCTCCTTCAAGGATCCAGGAGAGAAAACGCATCCATGAAGTTACTGCCAGGCATTGACACCGGGCAACACTGCTGCTCCTTCCCTCATCTCTTTTTTTTTTGTTTTTTTTGAGTTGAAGTCTCACTCGGTCGCCCAGACTGGAGTGCAGTGGCCGCTCCCGGCCACCGCTACCTCAACCTGCTGGGCTCCGGCGATCCTTCTGCCTCAGCCTTCCGAGTAGCCGGAATTACAGGCATGCGCTACCACGCCCGGCTGATTTTTTTGATTTATTGTAGAGATGAGGTCTGCTGCCCAGGTGGGTCTCGAACCCGCAGGCTCAGGCAATCCACTCACCTCAGCCTCCCAAAGGCGCGGGATTACAGGCTGAGCCACCGAGCCCGGCCCTTCCCACATCTCTTAAGGCAGATGGTGTTATTCCATCACATCACTTAGGAAATTGAGGCTTGAGGACATTAAGCGATTTATCAAGGTCACACGGCAGAGCCAAGATTTGAACCTGGGTCTGCCTGCTCTTTCCACAGCAACACTCTGTGTCTCAAGGCGCCAGCCAGGCACGCTGATGCAGTGTGTATCTGGGGGACAAGCAGGTGAGCAGAGATGACGCCAAGAGGCTTCAGGTGGGGGAGAAAAGAGAATAGCACTTACCCTCAATGCCCCGTCATTCATTTCCGCCTAGGTGAGCCAAGGACTAATGTGAGCAAGGGGGATGGAAAGATACAGAAAGGGGAGGGGCTGGATGGGGCCAAAGGCTTATCGCAGTCCAGGGCACTGGTCAAGCTCAAGGAGATAATGTTCGTGAGTCACTAAAGGATCTGCCTTTCCACCATCACCAAACACCCACGCTCACATGCACGTCCTAACCGCCCCCCCATGACCAGACCCCACCCTCCTCACCTGAGACATTGCCGCCCACATAGATGGCTATCGTAACGGCCAGAGAGCCGGCCAGAAACATGGTGAAGAAGTTGCCTTTGGTTTCTCCACTGGTGACAGCCTGGGCCACAGCTCCTTGGGTCAGGAGCTGGCGAGAAGAAGGGAGGATGAGGAACAGGGAGCCCAGGAGACCAACAGGGGAGAAAGAGTGGGAAAGCTGGAGGAGCAGCCCAGAGAGATGAACAAGCTGAGGGAGCCACAAGGAAAGGAGAGAGGCAGAACAAGGGAAGGAAAAGAGGTGGGAGAAGCAGGGAAAGAAGAAAGGGAAAGAAGGTGAGAAAAAAGAAAGGAAAGGTGACTGGGCCCACGGGTTCGAGACCCGCCTGGGCAACTTGGCGAGACCTCATCTCTACAATAAGACAAAAACTAACTGGGCATGGTAGCGTGCGCCTGTAGTTCCAGCTACTTGGAAGGCTGAGGCGGAAGGATCGCCAGAGCCCGACAGGTCAAGGCTGCGGTGGCCAGGAGCGGCCACTGCACTCCAGTCTGGGCAACGGAGGGAGACTCCAACTCAAAAAAAAAAAAAAAGAAAGAAAGAAAGGAAAGGGACAGGAATAAAGAAAAATGAAGTCACTCAGGCCCGGTGGCTCACTCCTGGAATCCCAGCACTTTGGGAGGCAGAGGTGGGAGGATCACTTGAGTCCAGGAGTTCGAGACCAGCCTGGGAAACATAGTGATACCTTATTTCTATTTTTAAAAAAAATTTATAAGTAAATAAAGATGAAGTAGGAGAGGAAAGGAGAGAGATTAGGAGAGATAAGAGGAGGAAAAAGAAGTGATTGGGAGTGGAAAGGAAGTGGGCCACCAGGAGAAAGAGGTAAGGTTACCAGAAGGAGCCAGAAACGTCTGCCCGCCTCCCATCTTTCCTTCCCCCAGTTACCCTGCCTACCATGAGCACAAACACACCCAGAAACTCTGCCAGGCACTGTCGAGCCAGGAGGCTGCGGATTCGGAGGTGGCCCCTGATTTCTGCCAGGGGCTGAGTAAAGGCCATGGTAAGGACAACCTATCGCTGTTCACCACTCCGTCTTCATAGACATACTGCTACCCGCACGGCTACTGCCCACCGAGGAAGAGATAAGAAAGAGACTTTAAAACCAATTAGCTCAGCTCCACCACAGCAGCTAGTATCTATGCACGTGTGCAGGCAAGGGAAGATAACACGCGACTGTCTGTGAGCAGGCTGTGTGCATAAACAGAGCCTGGAGTTTGCCCAAGCCCTGTCTCTTCTGTCCTTCTCCCCTCATAGGACTAGCCTCCCCCTGTGCTGACAGATCGAGGGAAGCACCTTGCATCATCATATACACTAGATCTCTGTCCTGAAGACAGCTCTGTAAAGCAGTACCCTTGCTTCCGTTCTACAGATGAGGATCCGGAGCCTTTGAAATCCCCAGGATCACCCAGTTAGTTCATGACTGGGTGAATTCAAGTTCAGAGCTCTGACTCTCCATCTGCTACTCCACAGCACCGCTCTTGTCTGGAGCCTGAAGGCTTCCCTCAAACCATTTGGATGCTTGGAAAACTCAGTAGGCGTCTGGGGAGAGACTGGGCTGAAGACCATAGATTGTGGGACTGCAACTCACACTTGGGATGTTTGTGCCTCCTTCATGTTGAGTCTCACGTTGGTTAGAGAATGTCCTGCCTTTGTGTCTCCTGCCAAGGCTTGAGATGAGGCATTCACACCCATGCTGAGCCCTACCTGCCCTTCTCTGGGAGTGTGTCGGTCTTATTCGACATGACACATAGCCACATCCTACTTCTTCATATCTCCAGCCTCCGATTAGATTCATTCAGTGAGTCTGCTTCTAGAACTGGAAATAGAGTGGTGAGCCAAACATAGTCTGCCTTCCAAGAGCTTATGTTCTAGCAGGGGAAAACAGACAGTATGCAATATACACTTTTTTCTTTTTTTAATTATTTATAGACACGTTTAAAAAAATATAGTCGCCGGGCTCGGTGGCTCAGCCTGTGATCCCGCGCCTTTGGGAGGCTGAGGTGAGTGGATTGCCTGAGCCCGCGGGTCCAAGACCCGCCTGAGCAGCGAGACCTCATCTCTACAATAAATCAAAAAAATCAGCCGGGCGTGGTAGCGCATGCCTGTAATTCTGGCTACTTGGAAGGCTGAGGCGGAAGGATCGCCGGAGCCCAGCAGGTCCAGGCTGCGGTGGCTGGGAGCGGCCACTGCACTCCAGTCTGGGCAACAGAGTGAGATTCCAACTTAAAAAAAAAAAAAATATATATATATAGTCTGTGAGGTTCTTGAGGGCTGGGACCATGATTTACATAACTCCATGCCCTCACACTCTGACATGGCCCCGTGCACATCGGTGTGCAGTGATACTTCTTCTTCTTCTTTTTTTTTTTTTTGAGTTACAGTCTCACTCTGTTGCCCAGGCTGGAGTACAGTGGCATACTCACAGCCACCACAGCCTTGACCTGCTGGGCTCAGGTAATCCTTCCACCTCAGCCTTCCAAGTAGCTGGAATTACAGGCACATACCACTACACCCGGCTAATTTTTTGATTTATTGTAGAGATGAGGTTTCACCAAGTTGCCCAGGCTGATCTCGAACCCGTGGTCTCAGGCAATCCTCTCACCTCAGCCTCCCAAAGTGCTGGGATTATAAGCATGAGACACCGTACCTGGCCCAGTGATATTTCTTTATGGGTTTACTGGATACTATAGGTCTCCAATGCACTCATTTCCCAGATGCTGGAAAGATCAGCTGCTGATATCACACAGCTGCCTCCCTCATTGGGCAATCTTTTTCAAGTCAAGGCTTGATTCAGTGGCTCATGCCTGTAATCTCAGCACTTCAGGAGGCTGAGGTGGGAGGATGGTTTGCGCCCAGGTTTGAGACCAGCCTCAGCAACATGATGAGACCTTGTCTCTATGTAAAAAAAAAAAAAGAAAAAAGAAGACCAGACGCCTGTAATCCCAGCACTTTGGGTTGCCTGAGCCCAGGCATTCGAGACCACCCTAGGCAACTTGGTGAGACCTCATTTCTACAATAAATCACAAAAACTAGCCAGGCATGGTGGCGTGCGTCTGTAGTTCCAGCTACTTGGAAAACTGAGGTAGAAAGATCGCCTGAGCCTAGCAGGTCGAGGCTGTGGTGGCCGTGAGCATGCCACTGTACCCCAGCCTGGGTGACAGAGTGAGACTCCAACTTAAAACTAAAACAAAAACAAAGGCCAGGCACAGTGATTCACGCCTGTAATCTCAGCACTTTGGGAGGCAGAGGTGAGAGGACTGCCTGAGCCTAAGGGTTTGAGACCAGCCTGGGCAACTTGGCGAGACCTCATTTCTACAATAAATCAAAAGCATTAGCCGGGCATGGTAGCATACGCCTGTGGTTCCAGCTACTTAGAAAGCTGAAGTGGAAGGATCCCGCCCATGCCACTACACTCTGGCCTGGGTGACAGAGTGAGATTCTGATGAAAGAAAGAAAAAAAGGAAGGAAGGAGGGCAACCCTCTTTCAGGTCCCCTCCCTCTGTGGGAGCTTTTCTGTTTTCTTAATAAACTCCTGCTCTCAAAAAAATAAAAAATAAAAAAAGGAAGGAAGAGAGAAAGAGAATACAGTGCCAGTCTTCTTAGGATTCTGGGGCAATATATTTCACACTTAGGAATACAACTCTGACCAATTTACCAACTGACACTCAAGGATGGACATCTTTTTAAAAAATAATTTTATATAGTTCCAGCTACTTGGAAGGCTGAGGCAGAAGGATTGCCAGAGCCCAGCAGGTCAAGGCTGCAGTGGCCGGGAGTGGCCACTGCACTCCAGTGTGGGCGACTGAATGAGACTCCAACTCAAAAAAATAAACAAATAAATAAATAAATAATAATTTTATAAAGGAAAAATAGATACAAAGTCTTGCTATGTTGCCCAGGCTAGTCTCCAACTCCTGGACTCAAGCCATCCTCCACCTTGGCCTCCCAAAGTGCTGAAATTACAGGCATGAGCCACTGTGCCCAGCCAAGGATGACAACTGTAACTGGGGCCAAAAGTAGAAAAGGCTTCTGCAGCCTCATGACTGAGCAGAACCTATGAGACTAGAATATCTGTGGTTGAAAAGAATGCTGTTTGTGGTTTGTCAAGCTCTAATAGGAGAGTCGTAATGTACCCCCTAAGGCTCTGGAGCAAGTATGCCATCTGCAGCAGAGAAGAGCACACCATTGGCAAAACAGCCCTCAGAGTACTGCTGGGCTCCAGCAGAGACAAGTGACCAAGTGGCCAGAGCTGGCCATCATAAGCTGGGCTCTGTCAGCTTCTCTGGGTCATTAGGAAGGGTGGGCCCAGCAAAAACACATGGTAAGATGGTAGTGGCATCTTTGGTATGAAGCATACATAGCTTCAGAGGGCACAAGTAAACTTCAAAGCAAGTGTCCCGGACTCCCATGTCATTCACCAGTGTTGACTGACGCCTCTCCCTCAGCTCATACCTATGGCCTACTGGGGATCCCTTATGACCAGCTTGCAGAGAAGGAAAAAAGCCTGGGTTCATTTTCAGATGGGCTGGCTTGGTTTACGGGGAAAAGCTGACATGAGAACGCTGCTACATTTTGCCCCCACTCAGGAGTGAGTCTTAAAAACCGTGGTGAGAGGAAATCCTCCCAGGAGACGAATACTTGGACATCTGTTCACTCACTTTGTGTGGAAAGAGAAGTATCCCTGGGTGAGAACATATGCAGTCACATGGACAGTAGCAAATGGGTAGTCTGTCAGGGGCTTGAACAGAGAGAGTAAAAGATCAGGAACAAAAAAGTCTGAAGATGACTTGTGGATGGACCTAGGGAGTAGTCTGGAAGTGTGGAGATCTTTATATGCTGTGTTAATGCCACCAGAGAGCATCCATCATCGAGGCAGCATTGAGCAAGCAAGCAGATCAACAACTCACTCGGCCACTGTTTGTCATCAGCCACCCTAGCTCTGAAGAGTAGGCACAATGAATGAGGGAACTAGGTTAGGCACGAAGGCTGTGCATGGCCCCAGCAGCATGAGCTCTGGGTGTGTCTGTGAGGCTATTTTCAGGGGAGATTGACATGTGAGTCGGTGGACCAGGTGGGGAAGATCAGCCTTCGATGTGGGCAGCACCATCTAATCGACCGGGGGCTGAATGGAGCTAACAAGCAGAAGGGTGGACTCCCTCCCTCTTGTGGAACCAGATGCCCTTCTCCTCCTGCCCTTGGACATCAGAACTCTAGGTTTTTCAGCCTTTGAACTCTGGAACTTGTACCAGTGGCCTCTCAGGGCTCTTGGGTCTTTGCTTCAGACTGAGAGTTACCCTATTGGCTTCCTTGGTTCTCGGGCCTTCCAACTTGAATCGAGCCATGTGACCACCTTCTCTGGTTCTCCAGCTTGCAGATGGCCTATTGTGGGACATCTCAGCCTCCACAGTGGTGCAAGCCAATTTCCCTAGAAAATCCCCCTCTTCTCTCTCTCTTTCTCTCTCTCCAGTGGTTTTTTGTTTTTTTTGTTTTTGTTTTTTGTTTAGTTGGAGCCTCACTCTGTCGCCCAGGCTGGAGTGCAGTGGCACGCTCACAACCACCCCAGTGTCGACCTGCTGGGCTCTGGCGATCCTTCCGCCTCAGCCTTCCAAGTAGTTGGAACTACAGGTGCGTGCTACCATGGCCTGCTAATTTTTTTATTTATTGTAGCGATGAGGTCTCACCAAGTTGCCCAGGCTGGTCTGGAACTCGTGGGCTCAGGCAATCCTTCACCTCAGCCTCCCAAAGTGCTGGGATTACAGGCTTGAGCCACCACACCCGGCCTCTCCAGTGTATCTTGTTGGTTCTGTCTCTTTGGAGAACCCTGACTAATATAGGTGCCTACTACCAGAGCTGAACTAGCTACTGCCAATGTCCAACCTGTCATTAACAAATACCAGCATTGCCAGGCGTGGTGGCTCATGCCTGTAATCTCAGCACTTTGGGAAATGGAAGTGAGAGGATTGCCTGATCCACGGGTTTGAGACCAGTCTGGGCAACATTGTGAGACCTCATCTGTACAATAAATAAATAAATAAATAAGTCAGTGTGGTGGTGTGTGTGCCTGTAGTTCCAGCTATTTGGAAGACTGAGACAGAAGGATTGCCTGAGTCCAGCAGGTCGAGGCTGTGGTGGTTGTGAGCATCCCACTGCACTCCAGCCTGGGTGACAGAGTAAGACTCCAACTCAAAAACAAAAAAACAAATTACAGCACCAAGCTCCTCTGTGGTACTATCTCATGAGGAGAACAAGCAGCCACTCAGGGATAAGTTGATGACACTAGATCCATCACCTTTTACTGGAGTTGACACATATCTGAGTATAGGTTTGTTTTTCCTGCCCAGAGGGTTCAATTAGTGCCCCCTCCCCCAGGACTGACAGTATGTGACCCATCAATGTGGGGTCTGCATTATATCACTTTATACTAAGGTGTCTGTATTACAGCAAAGAGGGTATGACAGTGGGCATGTGACTAAGGAATCCACTGGCCTTATACTGCCCCACTCAGAGGCCACCAATCTATAGAACAGTAGCAGTTCAACAGCCTCTTTCTTTCCCTCTTTTTTTGAGTCAGAGTCTCACTCTGTTGCCCAGGCTGGAGTGCAGTGGCATGTTTACAGTCGCTGCAGCCTCAGCCTGCTGGGCTCAGGCAATCCTTCCGCCTCAGCCTTCCAAGTAGCTGG
>NW_007248740.1:0-846 GCF_000164805.1 Carlito syrichta
TCTCTTCTATTCTTTTTGCTATTTTTGTCATACATTTTACTTTTACATGTGCTATAAAAACACAATCTATTGCCATTGTTTTTATTTTTAGTTAAACCCTGCTGGATTGCAGTCTGTTTCCTGTCAAAAACCTTGTCCTATGACCTCCTCTTTTTTAAAATTCTACTTGCCACATGTGACTAATCAAATGAAATTAGCCTTCACTTTCTCAGTCATACTAGCCACATTTCAAGTGCTCAATACCCATATGGGCAAGTGGTCACCTCATCATATGCTGCAGAAGAGAATATTTCCATTGTCTCAGAAAGCCCTTTTGGGCAACCCTGCTGTAAAAAATTGTTTATGGTCACATATTCTCTAGTATATTAAGCTTATTAGAGTTTCTCTTTATTGATGAATTGCAATAACTTTAGCAAGTTCTAAATTTAAGATTGTTTAAATATGAGACTTGAGGCAATTTTTAAAGTTTATTTTAGATTTGTAGATAGCAGCCATTCAACTCCTACGGAAAATGCATCAGGGATTTTACAGTTGTGAATGAGGCTTGTAAATCTGTAGATTTTTTTTTCTTTGAGTTGGAGTCTCACTCTGTCACCCAGACTGGAGTGCAGTGGCCGCTCCCGGCCACCGCAGCCTCAACCTGCTGGGCTCCGGCGATCCTTCCGCCTCAGCCTTCCAAGTAGCTGGAACTACAGGCATGCGCTACCACGTCCAGCTCATTTTTTATTTATTGTAGAGGTGAGGTCTCGCCAAGTTGCCCAGGTGGGTCTCAAACCCACAGGCTCAAGCAATCCACTCACCTCAGCCTCCCAAAGGCACAGGATTACAGGCTGAGCCACCGAGCCC
>NW_007248740.1:2135-16653 GCF_000164805.1 Carlito syrichta
ATTGTTCAGGAATTGGATGCCAGTTCCAATTTCCATGAGGGTTTGTCCTTCATTTTCTAAGGTTCTTATGGTTTGAGGTTTTACATTTAGGTCTCTGATCCACTTGGAGTTAATTTTTGTGTATGGGGATAGGTAGGGGTCCTGTTTCAATCTTCTGCATGTGGTCAGCCAGTTTTCCCAGCACCATTTACTGAATAGGTTCTCCTCTCCCCAGTGATAGGTGATGGAGGCTTTGTCGAAGATGAGTTGGTTGAGAAATTGAGGTTTTTCTTCTGGGATCTCAATTCTATTCCATTGATCTATATGCCTGTTCCTATACCAATACCAAGCTGTTTTGATGATTGTAGCTTTATAGTAAAGTTTGAAGTCTGGTAATGTGATACCACCTGCTTTGTTTTTTTTTGCTGAGGATTGTTCTGGTTATTCTTGAATGTTTGTGTTTCCATATGAATTCCTGTGTTGTTTTTTCTAGGTCTGAGAAGAATGAAGAATGTTTCTGGTAATTTGATAGATATTGCATTGAATCTGTAGATTGCCTTAGGTAAGATGGACTTCTTCACAGTGTTGATTCTTCCAATCCATGAGCTTGGGATATTTTTCCACTTGTTTGTGTCATCTTTGATTTCTTTGCACAGTGTTTTGTAGTTTTCATTGTAAAGGTCTTTCACATCTCTGGTTAGGAAGATGCCAAGGTATTTCATTTTTTTGTGGCTATTGTGAACGGAATTGTGCTTCTTATTTGGGTTTCTGTTTGTTTATTATTGGTGTAAAGAAATGCGATTGTCGTTTGCACATTTATTTTATATCCTGAGGCTTTGCCGAAGGCCTTTATCAGTGTAAGAAGGTTTTTGACAGATTCTCTTGAGTTTTCAAGGTACACAATCATGTCATCTGCAAAGAGAGATAATTTGACTTCCTCTTTTCCTATTTGGATACCCCTGATTGCCTTCTCCTCTCTGATTACTCAAGCCAGGACTTCCAATACTATATTGAACAGAAGAAGTGAGAGTGGGCATCCTTCCCTTGTTCCAGTTTTCAGGGGAAATGGTTCCAATTTTTGTCCGTTTAGGAGTATGCTGGCTGTGGGTTTCTTGTAGATGGCTTTTACTACTTTGAGGTATGTTCCTCGTATGCCTAGGTGTTCGAGGGTTTTTATCAAGAAGGGGTGCTGTATTTTATCAAAAGCTTTTTCTGCATCTAATGATATAATCATGTGGTTTTTGTTTTGACATATGTGGATTTATTTAATTACATTTACGGTTTTACAAATGTTGAACCAGCCTTGCATACCAGGGATGAAGCCTACTTGGTCATAATGGATGATTTTTGAGATGTATTGTTGAATCTGATTTGCTAGGATCTTGTTGAGAATTTTAGCATCTATGTTCACCAAAGATATTGACCTGTAATTCTCTTTTTTTGTTGGTTCTTTACCTGGTTTGGGTATCAATGTGATGTTAGATTCATAAAATGATTTGGGGAGAGTTCCATCTTTCTCAATTGCCTGAAATAGCTTCAGTATGATTAGAATCAGTTCTTCAATAAATGTCTTGTAGCATTCTGCTGGAAAGCCATCTGGTCCGGGGCTTTTTTTTGTAGGTAGTTTTCTTATTACATAGTCAATTTCCTTGATTGTTATTGATCTACTTAGGGTCTCAATTTCTTCTTGTTTCAACCTAGGTAGATTGTGTGATGACAGAAACTCTCCCATTTCCTTGAGGTTTTCAAGTTTGTTTCCATACAAGTGTACATAGTAGTCTCTGATGATCTTTTGTATTTCCTCAGGGTCACATGTGACTTCATCTTTTGTGTTTCTGATTGTGCTTATTTGGGTTTTTTCTTTCTTTTTATTGGTCAGTCTAGCTAGGAGACCATTGATCTTGTTTATCCTTTCGAAGAACCAGCTTTTTGTTTCATTGATTTTTTTGTATTGTCTTTTTGTCTTCTATGTCCTGGATTTGGGCTTTTATTTTGGTGATCTGGATTCTTCTGCTGAAATTAGGGTTTTTTGGTCTTGCTTTTCCAGCTTCCTTGGGTAGCTGGTTAGGCTGTTAATTTGTGCTCCTTCTATTTTCTTCATGTGTGTTTGTAGGGATATAAATTCACCTCTTACTACAGCTTTCATGGTGTCCCAGAGATTTTGATAAGATGTTTCTTCATTTTCATTTGTTTCCAGGTATCTTTTGATCTCTGTTTTGATTTTATCATTGACCCAGGAGTTCTTTAGCATCATGCTGTTTAGTGACGTCTTTGTGGGTTTTGGGAGGACCTTGTTGGTGTTAATGTTTATTTTTATTCCACTGTGGTCTGAGAAGGTGCATGGTAGAATTTTGGTCCTTTTAAATTTGCTTATACTTGATTTATGGCCAATTCGTTGTCGATCTTGGAATACATTCCATGTGGTGATGAGTAGAATGTGTATTCTCTGGTCTTTGGATGGAGTCTTCTGTAGGTATCAATTAAGTTCATTTGTTCCAGAGTCACACTGAGGTCCCAGATCTCATTGCTGATTTTTTGTCCCGATGATCTGTCTAGGGTTGTGAGTGCGGTATTAAAGTCCCCAGTTATGATGGTGTTAGAGTCAATATCCTTCTTTAGTTGCTTTATAAAAGTTGGTGCACCTAGGTTAGGAGCATATATGTTTAGGATAGATATTTCTTGTTGATGGTGTGAACCTTTTATCATTATGTAGTGGTCCTCTGTATCTTTTTTTAATTTTTGATAGCTTAAATGGTATTTTGTCTGAAATTAGGACCGTGACTCCTCCTTTCTTTTGTGTTCCATTCACCTGAAAATTTGTTTCCCATCCTCTTACTTTGAGTCTGTGCATGTCCTTTCTAGTGAGATGGGTGTCTTGAAGGCAGTATATTGTTGCCTGGTGATATTTTATCAATTTTGTCATTCTATGTCTTTTCAGTGGTGCATTTAGTCCATTCACATTCAGGCTAATTATTGAAATGTGAGGGTTCATCCTTATCATATAGTTCTTATAGAGTTGTTCTTCCACTTGGTTTATTGTCTTTCTTTTGTTTTGGGGGTTGGTTCATGCATGTTTTTATTCTTTTTCCTGTACTCTTGTGAAGAATGTTGTTCTTTTTTTCCCCCTTTTCTTCTGTGTTTAGTAATTTCTTCAGTGTTTTGTAGAGGTTGTTTGGTGGCAGCATAAGTTCTTAGGGATAGGATAACTGGGAAAGATTTTAATTCTCCCTCGCTGATGAAGCTTAATCTGGCTGGATAGTTTATTCTTGATTAAAATTATTTATCTGTTAGGACTTTAAAGATAGGGCTCCAAGCTCTCCTAGCCTGCAGGGTTTCTGTAGATAAATCTGCTGCTATTCTGATTGGTTTTCCCTGGTAGTGATCTGGCCTTTTTCTCTTGCTGCCTTTAAGATTTTTTCTTTTATGCCTACTTTGTTTAGGCAAATTATTATGTGTCTAAGAGTTGGTTTTCTCATTTGTTGTCTTGCAGGGGTTCTCTGAATCTCTTGTGTTTGAGATTTTGCATCATTGCCTAGATAAGGGAAGTTTTCTTGAATGATCTCATGGAAGGTTTGTTCCAGTGTGGTTTCTCTCTCTCTTTCTGCCTCAGGAAGGCCAATTACTCTTAGGTTTTGTCTCTTGGAGTAATCACTCATCTCTTGAAGGTTTTTTTCTGTCTTTTTGAGCTTGTTTTCTGTGTTTTTGAGAATTTGGGTTTGTTCTATATTTTGGTCCTCAAGCTCTGAGATTCTTTCTTCTGCTTGGGAATTCTGCTTTCCATGCTTATCAGTTTGTTATTTATTTCATTCACAGTATTCTTTATTACTGTTATCTCAGATATCAGCTTCCTCATTTCTTCTTGTGTCTCCTTAATTCTTTCTAATCTCTCCATTAATGTCTTGATATCTAGGTTTGCAGTTTGAGTCCAGTCATTCTGGAGGCTCTTCATTGTTTGCATTCCGAAGTCAGTTTTCTCAGTGTCTGCCCTCCCAGGAGTCTGGGAGAGAACCATATTCTTCTTTTGGTTTTTCTTCATTTGTGTAGATTTTTCTCTCATCTCTTAGTGGCTAAAGTCCCTTGAGCTCTAATCTCCAGCTTCTCCCCTCTGTTTTTGTTGCTGGCAGCTAGCCTGCTGCCTGGGAGATCTGTGACTTGTCTCTATTCAGCATACAGAAGGGGCTTTGTCTCCTGTTTAACGACATCACTGTGGGAACCGAGGTGGAGGCTCTGATAGGTGAGCAGGGCAATGCAAATCTGCCTTGAAAATGGCAGAGGTGGTAGTTTTACTTTCACTTTTAGGGATGCTCGTGTGGGTCTCTAGGTGGGACCAGCTGCACACCTGGGTGCTGGATCCGGGGTGCCACCAGCAGGCTGGGGTGGAGGATAGGGTCGGGGGTTCCCTCCTCTGAAGCTGGAAGCCTCTGATCAGCACCTTACACAAGCTCCCTTACACAAACTTGCAGTCACACACTGAGTGCCTCAGCCAGGGTGGGCCCGGGGCTCCAGATCTCCAAAGCTCCAGAGGGCAGGTGGTGGCTCTGGGTCTCTCACAGGACACTTCAGCCAAAAATGGGAATGGTATCTCTGAGGGGTAGGCTCCCAGAGCCTCCCCGGTTGACCAGCAGCTTGGTGCTGGGTGCTGGTCATGATGATGTAACCAGGGAGGGAGCTGGGATCTGGGATTTGGGATTCCCCAGCCAGCCGGAGTTACATATAGTGGAGCAGCTGCAACCGGGCCCTGCGTGGGACCAAAGGTCCCCAGGCCTCATACCAGTGCATCTAGCAGTGGATGAGGGGCTGCAGGAAGAAAAGTAAGAGTCTTTTGGGGAACTCACTTTCTGAGAGTCTCATGGATCCACCTATGCTGTCGCCATCTTCAGGAGTCCCTCTCTCAATACTTTAAATGATCATTTACAAAGGGTCAATTTTACACTTAAAATCTTGAAAAAATATTAATATAATAATAAATTAAAATATTTCATATGCAATGGGAATTTTTAAAAAACCAAATGGCTTTTGTACATGTGAAAAAATGAAAATCTAACTTACTGTTTTAAAAATATAGAATAATAGCTTATACATTTTTTATTGTCTCCTGCTCTTCAAAAATGAAGCAAAAACTTTTTTAATATTCTTCCTAAAATAAGCTTAATTCCAACCGGGCTCGGTGGCTCAGCCTGTAATCCCGCACTTTTGGGAGTCTGAGGTGAGTGGATTGCCTGAGCCCACGGGTTCGAGACCCGCCTGGGAAGGAGAGACCTCATCTCTACAATAAAATCAAAAAATTAGCTGGGTGTGGTAGCACACACCTGTAATTCCGGCTTCTCGGAAGGCTGAGGCAGAAAGATAACCGGAGCCCAGCAGGTCGAGGCTCCAGTGGCCGAGAGCAGCCACTGCACTCCAGTCTGGGTGACAGACTGTGACTCCAACTCAAAAAATAAAAAATAAAAATAAACTTAATTCTTATCACAAACTCTGCCAGTGAAGATAAAAAGGAGCTACATAGTAATCTTGTATAATAATTTGCTACCTACTTTTGCATTCTTCTTCAAGATCAAACTACTGTTTATAGAAATATTGTCTATGAAATATTGTCCTTTACACAAAAGACTCACCCTAATCTTAAATGACACATGTGAGTGTGATCATCTTTCAATTCAATAAAACAATTTCATAGTATGTGACTGAGTGCCCAGATGTTATCAGGCACTGTTGGACATGCAAGAAAGTGTGAGGAAACCACTTTGTGAAGGAGTCAAAATTCATAAAACAGTTTGTATTTAGTGATTAAAATAGCACAATATCACATATAAACCTGTGTGGCATAGATATTAACTGCAACATAATTTTCAACATGAATGAATCCACACATTTTGTGAGGAAAATTTTCACTGAGAAGATGAGATTATAGCGGTGAACTGAGAATCCTTAGGAGAGAATATAAAAGGGTGGAATAGATAAAATTTATAAGCAACAATAATTTTGAGTGTATGAAGATGGTATACTATTGTTTAGTCTACAAGAAAACAATAGAAAGAAGATAAACAAAACTCCAGAACATTAATTTTTGCTCCAATTTAACCTACCAAAATGTGGCATTATACATCAACTTCAAAAAATGACTTTAGAAAATCTTCAAAATATCAAGTACTATAGAAAATCTTTTTGAAGTCAAAATGCCTAGGATGTGTATTCAATAGTAAAATGGCAGGACCCAACTTATCATTTTTTTCAGGATATTACTAATGTCACATAAGAAGTTACCAATATAAAAGAAAAAATAGTAATAGTAAGCTTTTATTAAGCCATTAATGTGTACCAAGTACCATATTAAGATCCTAACTTTCAAGGTTTCATTTAGCCTTTATCAAAAGTTAATATAATATACAATAGTACCTCCTCTAAAAATTTATTTATTTATTTATTTATATTAATAAATGAAAGGAAACTAAATTTTGGAATAATTGCATTTATTTTCATAGCTTGCACATCTTAAAACTGACATACAAACTATAGCTCTCTGACAAAACCCTGTGAGGTTAATTGTTCTATTAATCTTTGCTCTTCAAAGCACCAAGTATCACTAAGCATCAGCTCGCCTGCTACATTGTGGTGACTGCAGACACTAGTCATAGTTGCCTTTGCTACTGTACAATTGATAAGCAATTAGTAATAATGAAATTACATGAAAATTATAAATTTTTATACTTAAAATGTACAAAGAATTATATTTGACTAGTAATATCCAGTAGGATCAAGGATTCAGGGAAGTGGAGACTTGGCTGTAAATTGTTACTAATAATTAAACTCGATAAAACATATCCAGATGGAAATTTAATCTAAAACTTTTTAAAATGTGCATATCGCCAGGCTCGGTAGCTCAGCCTGTAATCCCGTACCTTTGGGAGGCTGAAGTGAGTGGATTGCCTGAGCCCGCGGATTCAAGACCCACCTGGGCAGCGAGACCTCATCTCTATAATAAATCAAAAAATCAGCTGGGCGTGGTAGTGCATGCCTGTAATTCCAGCTACTTGGAAGACTGAGGTGGAAGGATCGCCAGAGCCCAGCAGGTCGAGGCTGCGGTGGCCAGGAGCAGCCACTGCACTCCAGTCTGGGTGACAGAGTGAGACTCCAACTCAAAAAAAAAATGTGCATATCCTCTAATTCTGCAATTCTACTTTTGAAAATTTTTCATTAATAAAAGTAAATGAATTGAAGTTTGATTATTATAATGAAAAGTAAAAGTGTCTCAAATGTTTACTAGTGAGAAGATTGGCTCAAAAGTATGATCTTTCAGTTGAGTGATATAATATTCAGTTATTTTGAGTTTATGCATAAGAATATTTGATAACATGATAAATGTTAAAGAAAAATTAATACTTCCATGTGAGACTAGAGAATTTTTTCAGTTTTGTGTGTCATAAACTTTAACCAAATGTGTACTTATTTTTCTTAATAAAAATGAACTACTAGCTGGGCTCGGTGGCTCAGCCTGTAATCCCACACCTTTGGGAGGCTGAGGCGAGTGGATTGCCTGAGCCCACGGGTTCAAGACCTGCCTGGGCAGGCGAGACCTCATCTCTACAATAAAATCAAAAAATTAGCCAGGTGTGGTAGCGCAAGCCTGTAATTTCAGCTACTCAGAAGGCTGAGGTGGAAGGATCGCCAGAGCCCAGCAGATCAAGGCTGCAGTGGCTAGGAGTGGCCACTGCACTCCAGTCTGGGTGACAGAGTGAGACTCCAACTCAAAAAAAAAAAATGAACTACTTAAACAAAATCTAATATGGGTCCCATGGATCAAGAGCTATCCAAGACTTTTCTGAAAACTTATGCAATATTTCCAGTCTCTGGGAGTTAATTTTTTGAGGAGAAGGACTGTATCTAACATCAAATTCTCAAAGGTAGCAAAAAGAATGTAACTAATGTTTGGAGTCATTAATTCAGATATCACATATTAAACAAATTCATTTAATTTGTGTTGATTATTATGAAAATATCTAAATTCAGGATAAATTATTTGTAGATTATTTATCTTCACCAAGTCCTAAGACAAGTTCTCTATTGTCTATAGTCACAAAGAAAGTATAATATATTCAACCATTAATAGAGAGAGAAAAATCACTGGTGCAGGTGAACTGCAGCAACAGCATGACGAGAACAACAAGGTCTGCTATTAGACAACAGCAACCACTGGCAAGAATAGGCTTCCCATCTCCAACTACAGTGCTGTGTTTTGATTAAAAAGTTAGTGTAAAATATATATATAATTTTTTTACGTGAAAAGAAACATTTCAGGGGCCAGGATTGGGTTTTCTAGAGATGAGGTGGCATTTTGATGAATTCTTTGAAAAAATGTTTCCTCTAGAATTATCTGCCTCATTAACTTAGAAGTCTCTCTTCAGTTTTATAAACTGACATGATTTCTTGTTCTATTATGAATGCACATTGCTCTAATCCTTCAATGAGCCCATCACCATATCATTTACAGACACTTTTTCTGCAGTGCGAGCAATGTTATCTTCATCGCCACTATTATCACAGTTACCTTGATTCAGAACATTTTTGGCTATTTTGTCATTGATCAGTAATAAGCAACTGTAGACTCACTAGTGATTTTTAAAACTTCTTCAATATCCACATCTTTCAGTTTACTGATGAACTCTGAAAATACATTTTTTGCATATGTAAAGGAGGTCAGACATCTTTTTATTCACTTGACAAAGAGAATTCTTCAAAGTTACCACCTTATACCTCATCACTAAATATCGTTGCAGACCAGAAGTTGTCAAGACATGAACAACTGTGTCTTTAGTCACTGTATTCCAAATATTGGCTATAGAATATATGGAATTTGTCATGCTAAACTCCTTTAGAAAACCTTCCACATTCTTGTCTATGTTCATTGCTGCTAGTATGCTGTTTAATATAGTGTTTTTGTAGTTACTTTTTTGATGTCAGGATACCTTGGTTACTTGTCTGAATTAATGAAGTCACATTTGGGAGTAAGTTTATGGCTTTAACGTGATGAGAATTTCAGCTGGAAGGTGAACAAAACAGTTACCAGGGAATAACAAAATCCTGTGGTTATCATCCAGTGCAGCTTCCCTGCGGTAAGCACAAGCCACTGGTACAAAACACTTGTGAAACCAATTCACTAAGATGTCCCTGATGAGTCATGCATTTTTATTAACATAATAATGGACTGGTAGGAGATTCAGTCTTTGAAAACAGCAAAGGCACAAGCTTTTGCCTATCACAGCAAGTTTACACCTATGTGTGCCTGCTGCATCAGCACATCTCAGCACACTTATTCCATCTTTGGCATTTTTAATTCTTGTCTGTCTTACCAGTGATAGTTTCTTTCTGGGGCAATAACACCAAAACAGTGAAGTCTCATCAGCATTATAGTCTTGCTTGGTGTTAGATTTTCATCAGCTATGACCTTAGTAACTTGTCAATTTCTACTGCTTCATGATCAGGAGATGCTTTATGACCACAAATCTTTAAATATTTACCAAAGATATAATCGTATACCTAAACAACCCTGAAGACTCTGCCAAAAGGCTTCTGGATGTGAAAAAATGAATTCAGTTTTAGGACACAAAAATCAACGTACAAAAATCAGCAGCATTTCTACACACCGATAACCATCAAGCTGAAAACTAAATCAAGAAGTCAACCCCTTAAAAATAGTGGCAAAAATTAATACCTAAGAATATATTTAATCCAAAGAGTGAAAGGTCTGTGCAAGAAAAGCTATAAGACACTGATGAAAGAAACTGCAGAAGACACAAATAAAAACATCTCATGCTCATTGATCAGAAAAATAAATGTTCTTAAAATACTCTCCAAGGCAGTCTACAGATTTAATGCAATTCCTATCAAAATGCCAATGGCATTTTTTAAAGAGTTAGAAAAAACATTTCTAAAATTCATATGCAACCAATAAAGAGCCTGAATGACCAAGAAAATTTTTATCTAAAAAGAAGAAAGATAGAAGCATCACACTATCTGAATTCAGATTATTGCACAAGGCTATAGTAACTAAAACAGCATGATACTAGTATAAAAATAGACACAGAGATGAATGGAACAGAATAGAGTACCTAGAAATAAAGCCACATGTCTATAGTCAACTGATCCTTGACAAAGTTGACAAAATATATACTAACCAAAGGACACCCTCATCAATAAATTGTGGTATACATATACAGAAGAAGGAATCTGGACTCCTATCTCTCACATTTATAAAAATCAGCTCAAAATGGATTAAAGATTTAAATATAAGACCTGAAGTTATAAAAATACTAGAAGAAAACTTGGGGAAAAATCTTCTTGACATGGCCTAAGCAGAGAATTTATGACTAAGATGATCATTATTAAAAACTGAAAAACTAATAGTCCACACATGGTGGGATGCTTCTGTAATCCCAGCTATTTGGGAGAATGAGTCAGGAGGATTGCTTGAGGTTAGGAGTTTGAGACCAGCCTGAACAACATAGTGAGGCTCCTACCTCTAAATCATTTTTTAAATGAGCCAGGCATAGTGCTGGGTGTTTTCTACTCCCAACTACTTGAAGGGCTGAGGCAGGAGGATCATTTGAGCCCTAAAATTCAAAAAGCTACAGTAAGCTATGATTGTCCCACTGCATTCCTGCCTGGATACTAATAATAATAATAATAATAATAATAATAGATAAACCAAAATAAATTAAAAGTTTAAAAAACAGATGTTGGCAAGGATAGAGAGAAGAGGGAAGTCTTATAAGCTCTTGGTGGGAATGTAAATTACTACAGTCTCTATGGAAAACAACATGGATATTTATTAAAGAATTGAACTTGATCCAGTGATTCCACTATGGGTATATGCCTAAAGGGGGAAAAAGTCATTATATCAACAAGATACCTGCACTTGTATGTTTGTCACAGAACTATTCACAATAGCAAAAATAAGAATAAACCTGTGTTCATCAATGGATGACTGAGTAAAGAAAACACCATATGTGTGTGTGTGTGTGTGTGTGTGTATGTTTGTGTGCACACACACACACCATCATATACTATTCAGTCATAAAAATAATGAAGTAATGTATTTTGCAGCAACATGAATAAAAGCTGAAGCCATTATCTTAAGTGAAATAATTCAGACACAGAAAGTCAAATACTGTATGTTCTCATCTGTACGTGGGAGACAAGGTACAAACATAGACACAGAATGTAGAATAATAGACATTGAAGACTTGGAAGGATGGGAGTGTGGAAGAGGGGTGAGAAATTACCTAATGGGTATGATGTGCACTGTTTGACTGATGGTTACACTAAAAGCCTAGACTTTACAAATGCACACTAATATATCCATGTAAATATATCCTTTAAATATGTACAAATAAACATGATATTTAAACGTAATACTTTGCATTTTCTTAAATTTCGACACCAGTCTGTTAAATATTTGCATTACCTCTCAGCATTCAATTCTTTTTTTTTTTTTTTTTTTGAGTTGGAGTCTCACTCCGTCGCCCAGACTGGAGTGCAGTGGCCGCTTCCGGCCACCGCAGTCTCGACCTGCGGGGCTCCGGCGATCCTTCCGCCTCAACCTTCCAAGTAGCCAGAATTACAGGCATGCGTTACCATGCCCGGCTGATTTTTTGATTTATTGTAGAGATGAGGTCTTGCTGCCCAGGCGGGTCTCGAACCCGCGGGCTCAGGCAGTTCCCTCACCTCAGCCTCCCAAAGGTGCGGGATTACAGGCTGAGCCACCGAGCCCGGCTAGCATTCAATTCTTGTGGTAGATCTTTGCTTTTTTCATGATCAGCATACCATAAGTGACATGTGTTCTCTGTGACACTGATAGATACACTCTTTTAACACAACCAAGATCTTCATTTTTAACTCTAAGTTGTATTCTATTTTTCTTAACTTCTGTTCATCACTTGCAGCATAGAATTTCAGCAGTTTAACCTTCTGCTTCTTTAGTCATTTATGGTGGTTATTCCAACACCATGCTCCCATGTAAGATATCTAATATTTACACCACCATCCAGTTTCTCCAGCAGTTTGACTTTCTGTGTAAGATAAACATAAATGCTTTCTGTTTCTCTTATCACTATTATCTATAGGGTATCTGAAGGCCTTTTTTTGAACATTTTTTAATAATAGCTTCACATCACAGAGCAGAGAATAAACAAGCAAGCAAACAAAAAACCACAGAGCGAGAAATGTACGTAGGTCATGGCCTTATTCAGACCATGATGGGGAAGCTACTTTTGGCACACCTAATCAGTGTAGGTGCCATTTTATTACCCTTTCTGCTTGCATGGGGGACTCTGGACAGGCATGTAAAAGATATACTATAGTTGGTGGGGCTGGGAGGGTCTTTTTTCCTTGGCCAAAATGTGTGCTGTGCACCTGTGTTTTGACTGAGACCCATCACATGCAGTTAGTGTGGAATTTTTCACTTGTGGCATCATGCTAGTCCTCAGTCACTTTCAGATTTTGAAATATCTCTTATTTCAGATTTTCATATTAAAGATGCTCAATCTGTAGTACCTTCAAGATAGTCACTATTTTTTATTCAGAAGATGAATAAATACAATTGATATTATGATTACTTCATAATAATTTTATTATTTAAACTTTGGAGACAAAGGTTTTTATAGTAAATATTATGTACAGTAAAAAAATTCATTTTAAGACATAAATGTAGCATAGCCTAGTTATTTAAAAAATATTTCCCTTTACATAGCTTTTTTTTTGCATATAGGCTTTTTTTTTTTCAAAGTAACTTATTTGTGACCAAACAGTTTCATGAAAGTAAATTGCCAGAGGTTAAGAAACAAAAACAAAATGAAAAAATAAACATAACCAGAAATACTGGAAAAAATATTAACTGTTTGTAATGAAGAGACTAAACTCAAATATAATGGATTCCCTGTTTCCAAATAAACTTTACATGAATAAAAAACTTAAACCAGATTTAATTAACAAGTTTTTTATTCTTAAGAAAGCTGCTAAAAGTAGGTTAATAAAATGCTATGTTTTAGCCTAAACTAACAGTAATGAAGTTCTGAGAGTGTAGTCATTTATCTTACCCAGAGATAATTCCCTTTAATTATAGTTTCTAGACAATTTGAAAGATACCAATGGCTTGTTGACATTTTTTCTATACTGCAATTGGAGACTGAAAGACTTGCTGTTATAAGAATCTGTGTTCATTATACTAATAGCTAAGACAAGTGACTATTGTAATTGAATTGAGAAGCTGTAAAATTAACTTGTAGTATCACCCTATAGAGATTCAAATGCTGTCTGAAAATATATGAAATGTAAAAAGTGGAATGCATAAATTGATATATGGCATATAATAAAAATCCAAAGGATGCAAAAATGAAAAATATGCACACAGCCTATTTTTGTTATATTTTCAAATATTCAAAAGATAACAGAACACACAAGATATTTATTTTCATTTCATCATTCTCAACAAGTGATATAATTACAGATAATTCATGAGAATGCTTTACAAATAGTACATAAGGAGATTTAAAAATTGCTCAAACTCAATGATCAGAGAACACTAAGTAAAGCCAGAATGTGATACCACCGTATACTCACTAGAAAAGTTATGATTTAAAAGACTTTTGGTGAGAATACAAAGCAAGGAAAACATTCATACATTGCTGGGGGACTGTAATTTTGAAAAACTGTTTGGGGAGACGGGGCAAGATGGCGACGGCATAGGTGAACTGGTGAGATTCTCTGAACGTGAGATCCCAAAAAGGCTATCACTTCGCTACCCCCATACCCCAGCCCACCACCAACCGCGCTGGGGGCAGGCCCGGGAACTTCAGTCCCACCCAAGGCCAGATATTGCGCCCCTCCCCCCACTGCTGCCGTTCTACTCGTGTGTGGAAGTCTCCGGTCCCAGCCCCCTCCAGATCCCTCCCCGGCTGCATTGTCTCCAGCCCGGGCACCCGGCATCAAGCTGCCGGTCACACAGGGAGGCTCTGGGCACCCGCCCCTCAGAGATGCTTGTTCCATTTCTGGCTGAAGTCCTCTGTTGGGTCCCAGCGCCACTCTCGCTGTCTAGAGCCTGCCCTTTGGAACTCTGGAGCTCTGGAACTCTGGGTCCACCCTGGCTGAGGCACTCAGCGTGAGACCCCAAACCAGAGGACCCAGACAAGCGGAGAAAAACAGATCTGCTTAAACTGCCTTGCCATTCTCCAGGCAGAGACTTCCATTGCCCTGCCCACCTAGCAACAAACTTTACCTCATTTCCTAAGGCCAGGTATTGCAGCGTGCGGGGAAGTTTTGGGTCCCTGCTCCCTCCAGCTCTCTCCCCGGCCCGGCACCCGGCACCGCCGGTCACACGGGGAGGCTCTGAGCGCCCGCCCCTCAGAGACACCGGTTCCATTACTGGCTGAATACTCTGTAGGGACCCAGTGCCACTCTCGTCACTTACAGCCTGCCTTTTGGAACTTTGGGAGCTCTGGAACTCCAGGTCCACCCTGTCTGAGGTACACAGCGTGAGACCCCAAGC